>NW_024044459.1:2262306-2332774 GCF_014851395.1 Micropterus salmoides | reverse complement strand
TACCGCAGTCTGTGTCCATGCATGCGCAAACTGAAAGCACTGTCTGTCGGAGCGTCTACGTGAAAAGAGAAGGAAGACATGCTGGTATTGTCTTCAGAGTTGTTAAACACCTCAGCGCACTGAAGGAAGCCATCTGACTGTGTGAGGGGCAAGATCGTTGATGTCTGCAGGCAGAGTAGGAGCTCTCCTGTCTGACTGGTCCACCAATAGCAGAGAAGATGACCCCTTGAGACACAGCCCCTCCTCATTTGCATAATGAGGCAGAAATGCACAAAAATTTAAAAAGACAGGCAGAAATAAATACCATGGGTGAAAATAAATAAGGTAAATAAATACAAGGAAGAATAAAACAGACAAAAATATTAAAACACACACATAAATAAATAATAAAAAATTAAATAAATAAAGTTGAATTATAAGAAATAAAAATATAGGTAATTATAACAAAGGTGAATAAGTAAAGGCACTAATTAAAATATATACATTATGTCTCCTTGTATAATTTAATTACTACCACATTTATTTATTTACTTAATTTTTTTGTGTATTTAATTGGATGCTTATTTATTTATTGAGCATTTATTTATTTCTGTATTTATTTCTGACTGTGTCAGGATCGGTCCTCCATAGCGGGTGGGAGAGTTTCAAGCACGAAAGTTTGGTTCAGATGTGAGCATGTACACTGAAGTTACAACAACTTCCTGTGTCATGGCGAAGACTTGATCTCTGACGCCACGCCACGGACACACCCATTGACGAAAACTCGCAAATAGCACAACTTTTCATCTTCAATGCCTTTAGAAGGCACAGCACAAATTTGAAGTCGGTCGGACTAAATCCCTAGGAGGAGTTCGTTAAAGTACGAAGTGTGTAAATCATCCAAAATTTGACGTAAAATTCAAAATGGCCGACTTCCTGTTGGTTTTAGGGCATCGCTCCAAGAGGCTTTTTTGTGCTCTGGACAAGATACACGTACCACAGAAAATTCGTGCACGTAGGTAAACGTGCGGCGGGGGCTGCTTCGTTAAAAGTCACTTCCTGTTGCCAGCAGGTGGCGCTATGACTGTGTGAATGTCAGCATGTACATGTGTTCAGGGCGGGACTCTCATCCTACATGTACAGTTTGGTCCAGATGTGAGCATGTACACTGAAGTTACGACAACTTCCGTGTCATGGCGAAGAGCTGATCTTTGACGCCACGCCACGGACACGCCCATTGACGAAAACTTGCAAATAGCACAACTTTTCATCTTCAATGCCTTTAGAAGGCACAGCACAAATTTGAGGTCGGTCGGACTAAATCCCTAGGAGGAGTTCGTTAAAGTACGAAGTGTGTAAATCATCCAAAATTTGACGTAAAATTCAAAATGGCCGACTTCCTGTTGATTTTAGGCATCGCTCCAAGAGCTTTTTTGTGCGTCTGGACAAGATACACGTACCACAGAAAATTCGTGCACGTAGGTGAAACGTGCGGCGGGGGCTGCTTCGTTAAAGTCACTTCCTGTTGCCAGCAGGTGGCGCTATGACTGTGGGAATGTCAGCATGTACATGTGTTCAGGGCGGGACTCTCATCCTACATGTACAGTTTGGTCGATGTGAGCATGTACACTGAAGTTACGACAACTTCCGTGTCATGGCGAAGAGTTGATCTTTGACGCCACGCCACGGACACGCCCATTGACGAAAACTTGCAAATAGCACAACTTTTCATCTTCAATGCCTTTAGAAGGCACAGCACAAATTTGAGGTCGGTCGGACTAAATCCCTAGGAGGAGTTCGTTAAAGTACGAAGTGTGTAAATCATCCAAAATTTGACGTAAAATTCAAAATGGCCGACTTCCTGTTGGGTTTAGGCTATGCTCCAAGAGACTTTTTTGTGCGTCTGGACAAGATACACGTACCACAGAAAATTCGTGCACGTAGGTAAACGTGCGGCGGGGGCTGCTTCGTTAAAATCACTTCCTGTTGCCAGCAGGTGGCGCTATGACTGTGGGTGAATGTCAGCATGTACATGTGTTCAGGGCGGGACTCTCATCCTACATGTACAGTTTGGTCCAGATGTGAGCATGTACACTGAAGTTACGACAACTTCCGTGTCATGGCGAAGAGCTGATCTTTGACGCCACGCCACGGACACGCCCATTGACGAAAACTTGCAAATAGCACAACTTTTCATCTTCAATGCCTTTAGAAGGCACAGCACAAATTTGAGGTCGGTCGGACTAAATCCCTAGGAGGAGTTCGTTAAAGTACGAAGTGTGTAAATCATCCAAAATTTGACGTAAAATTCAAAATGGCCGACTTCCTGTTGGGTTTAGGCTATGGCTCCAAGAGACTTTTTTGTGCGTCTGGACAAGATACACGTACCACAGAAAATTCGTGCACGTAGGTGAAACGTGCGGCGGGGGCTGCTTCGTTAAAGGTCACTTTCTGTTGCCAGCAGGTGGCGCTATGACTGTGGGTGAATGTCGGCATGTACATGTGTTCAGGGCGGGACTCTCATCCTACATGTACAGTTTGGTCCGATGTGAGCATGTACACTGAAGTTACAACAACTTCCTGTTTCATTGCGAATCATCGACGCCACGGACACGCCCATTGACGAAAACGCAAATAGCACAACTTTTCATCGTCAATGCCTTTAGAAGGCACAGCAGAAATTTGACGTCGATCCGACTAAATCCCTAGGAGGAGTTCGTTAAAGTACGAAGTGTGTAAATCATCCAAAAATGGCCATAAAATTCAAAATGGCCGACTTCCTGTTGACTTTAGGCTATGGGTTCTTGAGGCTTTTTTGTGCGTCTTGATACGATACATGTCCCCAGAAAATTTCGTACATGTAGGTTGAACGTGAACGAGGGGCTAATCATTTCCAATTTTCTAGGTGGCGCTAGCGAGTCATTTTGCCACGCCCATGTGCGAAACTTGTAGAATACGAAATTTTTCACCGGTTCTGACATGTTTGCAAATTTTGGTGAGTTTTCGAGTATGTTTAGGCCATGTCATTTGGGCCTACTTTGCAGAAAAAAAAAAAAAAAAAAAAAAAAAAAAAATCCAGCAATTCAATAGGGACCTGCACGGTCGTGCTCGGGCCCTAATTAAAGCTGCAAGCAGCGTTGGGCGGGCCCTCGCACTTGTAGCGCGTCCGCGCGTGAGCCGGCCGAGTTGCACATTCTGGAGCTCTGCCGGTGCGGCTGTGAATTTCCTACGCGGTTCCGACGCCGCATGAAGGTGCTATATGTCACTTCCTGTGTCCCCTATGTGGAGCTACATAGCACTTGCCGCTATGAATATAAATCGGTATTGGTGTAGATGTCTGCGGGGTGGGAGAGTTATCAAGCACGTAAAGTTTGTTTCAGATGTGAGCATGTACACTGAACAATAATGTACCCAAACAATAAAATAAATTCCTTTTATATTTCCCTGCCTTGTTGTTTATGTGTACATACAGAGGAAGAATGTGAGAACAGCACACATTTCATCGTTACTGTGTGTTAGAGCATGGGAGAACAGTGGATACTTTTAATACAGCCCACACCCCTAATACTGTGTAACTATAACAAGTAGAGAACAGAAGAAAAAGATGTTCTTTCTTTACAACTGTCTGCATAGCTTATTCATATTGTGTAATGAATGAAAATAAATAGGCCTACTAGGCTCCTCTCTACTTTGACATTTAAGATTAGCTTGTTTGATCCACCTTCATACACATGTGACATTACTGTACAACTTGAGAAAGGTGAGTTGTTTTCTGCTCCAGCCTGCCTAAAAGAAAAGCGTTTTGGGATTAAATGGACTTTATTAGCTGCTGCAGTGCAGGATGAACTCAGAATAGACCCATTTCTCACCTTATTATTCTAAATCATGCAACGAAGAAGAAGAAATGCATAAGAAATCCTGGGACAAAATCTGTCCACAAATACTGTACAGCATGTAGTCTGATGAACAAGACTTGTGTTATAGCTGACTTGGGCAGTGAAATGTTTTTTTAATTCATGTGGTCATAGTTGTCCACAACTCAAATCAGAATATAAGAAGAAATGTTTTATACCACCTCAAGAAGGCTTCCTATCAGAAAGGTAGGAAGGTATTTCAAATGTACAACTGCAGTACTTAAATCTAAGTAAAGTAATTTCCCTGACATTTTTGTGTTACTTTACTTTTAATAGACCCATGTAAGAGGTTTTATACTTCCTGTGAGTATAATCCAATCAATCTTATTTTCATACTGTATATCCGTTGTGTAATTTGATAAATTGTGTTGTATGTCGTGCTCGCATCTCAGAGAAGACTCTGACTGCAACATGCGTCTTTGTAAAGAGAGAAAGACAGAAAAAGTCTCTAACTCTGCCTGTCAGCTCGCTCTGCTCCGTTAAAACTGAATTTACCATACAGAATTGAATACGAGTGCACTCCAGATTTAGCTGCAGCCAGCTGACCGTGTGCTTCTCCCTATACCGCAGTTCTGTGTCCATGCATGCAGCAAACTGAAAGCACTGTCTGTCGGAGCTCTACGTGAAAAGAGAAGGAAGACATTGCTGGTAGTATTGTCTTCAGAGTTGTTAAACACCTCAGCGCACTGAAGGAAGCCATCTGACTGTGTGAGGGGCAAGATCGTTGATGTCTGCAGGCAGAGTAGGAGCTCTCCTGTCTGACTGGTCCACCAATAGCAGAGAAGATGACCCCTTGAGACACAGCCCCTCCTCATTTGCATAATGAGGCAGAAATGCATACAAAAATTTAAAAAGACAGGCAGAAATAAATACCATGGGTGAAAATAAATAAGGTAAATAAATACAAAGGAAGAATAAAACAGACAAAAATATTAAAACACACACATAAATAAATACATTAAAAAATTAGTAATAAATAAAGTTGAATAAACAAATAAGGTAATTATAACAAAGGTGAATAAGTAAAGGCACTAATTAAAATATATACATTTATGTCTCCTTGTATAATTTAATTACTACCTACATTTATTTATTTACTTATTTTTTTGTGTATTTAATTGGATGCTTATTTATTTATTGAGCATTTATTTATTTCTGTATTTATTTCTGACTGTGTCAGGATCGGTCCTCCATAGCGGGGTGGGAGAGTTATCAAGCACGTAAAGTTTGGTTCAGATGTGAGCATGTACACTGAAGTTACAACAACTTCCTGTGTCATGGCGAAGACTTGATCTCTGACGCCACGCCACGGACACACCCATTGACGAAAACTCGCAAATAGCACAACTTTTCATCTTCAATGCCTTTAGAAGGCACAGCACAAATTTGAAGTCGGTCGGACTAAATCCCTAGGAGGAGTTCGTTAAAGTACGAAGTGTGTAAATCATCCAAAATTTGACGTAAAATTCAAAATGGCCGACTTCCTGTTGATTTTAGGGCATCGCTCCAAGAGGCTTTTTTGTGCGTCTGGACAAGATACACGTACCACAGAAAATTCGTGCACGTAGGTAAACGTGCGGCGGGGGCTGCTTCGTTAAAAGTCACTTCCTGTTGCCAGCAGGTGGCGCTATGACTGTGTGAATGTCAGCATGTACATGTGTTCAGGGCGGGACTCTCATCCTACATGTACAGTTTGGTCCAGATGTGAGCATGTACACTGAAGTTACGACAACTTCCGTGTCATGGCGAAGAGATCTTTGACGCCACGGACACGCCCATTGACGAAAACTTGCAAATAGCACAACTTTTCATCTTCAATGCCTTTAGAAGGCACAGCACAAATTTGAGGTCGGTCGGACTAAATCCCTAGGAGGAGTTCGTTAAAGTACGAAGTGTGTAAATCATCCAAAATTTGACGTAAAATTCAAAATGGCCGACTTCCTGTTGATTTTAGGGCATCGCTCCAAGAGGCTTTTTTGTGCGTCTGGACAAGATACACGTACCACAGAAAATTCGTGCACGTAGGTAAACGTGCGGCGGGGGCTGCTTCGTTAAAAGTCACTTCCTGTTGCCAGCAGGTGGCGCTATGACTGTGGGTGAATGTCAGCATGTACATGTGTTCAGGGCGGGACTCTCATCCTACATGTACAGTTTGGTCCAGATGTGAGCATGTACACTGAAGTTACGACAACTTCCGTGTCATGGCGAAGAGTTGATCTTTGACGCCACGCCACGGACACGCCCATTGACGAAAACTTGCAAATAGCACAACTTTTCATCTTCAATGCCTTTAGAAGGCACAGCACAAATTTGAGGTCGGTCGGACTAAATCCCTAGGAGGAGTTCGTTAAAGTACGAAGTGTGTAAATCATCCAAAATTTGACGTAAAATTCAAAATGGCCGACTTCCTGTTGGGTTTAGGCTATGGCTCCAAGAGACTTTTTTGTGCGTCTGGACAAGATACACGTACCACAGAAAATTCGTGCACGTAGGTGAAACGTGCGGCGGGGGCTGCTTCGTTAAAGGTCACTTTCTGTTGCCAGCAGGTGGCGCTATGACTGTGGGTGAATGTCGGCATGTACATGTGTTCAGGGCGGGACTCTCATCCTACATGTACAGTTTGGTCCAGATGTGAGCATGTACACTGAAGTTACAACAACTTCCTGTTTCATTGCGAATCATCGACGCCACGGACACGCCCATTGACGAAAACTCGCAAATAGCACAACTTTTCATCGTCAATGCCTTTAGAAGGCACAGCAGAAATTTGACGTCGATCCGACTAAATCCCTAGGAGGAGTTCGTTAAAGTACGAAGTGTGTAAATCATCCAAAAATGGCCATAAAATTCAAAATGGCCGACTTCCTGTTGACTTTAGGCTATGGGTTCTTGAGGCTTTTTTGTGCGTCTTGATGATACATGTCCCCAGAAAATTTCGTACATGTAGGTTGAACGTGAACGAGGGGCTAATTTTCCAATTTTCTAGGTGGCGCTAGCGAGTCATTTTGCCACGCCCATGTGCGAAACTTGTAGAATACGAAATTTTTCACCGGTTCTGACATGTTTGCAAATTTTGGTGAGTTTTCGAGTATGTTTAGGCCATGTCATTTGGGCCTACTTTGCAGAAAAAAAAAAAAAAAAAAAAAAAAAAAAAAAAAAAATAATCCGAGCAAATTCAATAGGGACCTCGCACGGTCGTGCTCGGGCCCTAATTAAAGCTGCAAGCAGCGTTGGGCGGGCCCTCGCACTTGTAGCGCGTCCGCGCGTGAGCCGGCCGAGTTGCATATTCTGGAGCTCTGCCGGTGCGGCTGTGAATTTCCTACGCGGTTCCGACGCCGCATGAAGGTGTATATGTCACTTCCTGTGTCCCCTATGTGGAGCTACATAGCACTTGCCGCTATGAATATAAATCGGTATTGCGTGTAGATGTCTGCGGGGTGGGAGAGTTATCAAGCACGTAAAGTTTGTTTCAGATGTGAGCATGTACACTGAACAATAATGTACCCAAACAATAAAATAAATTCCTTTTATATTTCCCTGCCTTGTTGTTTATGTGTACATACAGAGGAAGAATGTGAGAACAGCACACATTTCATCGTTACTGTGTGTTAGAGCATGGGAGAACAGTGGATACTTTTAATACAGCCCACACCCCTAATACTGTGTAACTATAACAAGTAGAGAACAGAAGAAAAAGATGTTCTTTCTTTACAACTGTCTGCATAGCTTATTCATATTGTGTAATGAATGAAAATAAATAGGCCTACTAGGCTCCTCTCTACTTTGACATTTAAGATTAGCTTGTTTGATCCACCTTCATACACATGTGACATTACTGTACAACTTGAGAAAGGTGAGTTGTTTTCTGCTCCAGCCTGCCTAAAAGAAAAGCGTTTTTGGGATTAAATGGACTTTATTAGCTGCTGCAGTGCAGGATGAACTCAGAATAGACCCATTTCTCACCTTATTATTCTAAATCATGCAACGAAGAAGAAGAAATGCATAATAAATCCTGGGACAAAATCTGTACAAATACTGTACAGCATGTAGTCTGATGAACAAGACTTGTGTTATAGCTGACTTGGGCAGTGAAATGTTTTTTTAATTCATGTGGTCATAGTTGTCCACAACTCAAATCAGAATATAAGAAGAAATGTTTTATACCACCTCAAGAAGGCTTCCTATCAGAAAGGTAGGAAGGTATTTCAAATGTACAACTGCAGTACTTAAATCTAAGTAAAGTAATTTCCCTGACATTACTGTGTTACGCATGTAACAGGTTTTATACTTCCTGTGAGTATAATCCAATCAATCTTATTTTCATACTGTATATCCGTTGTGTAATTTGATAAATTGTGTTGTGTGTGTGCTCGCATCGCTACTGCATCTCAGAGAAGACTCTGACTGCAACATGCGTCTTTGTAAAGAGAGAAACGGACAGAAAAAGTCTCTAACTCTGCCTGTCAGCTCGCTCTGCTCCGTTAAAACTGAATTTACCATACAGAATTGAATACGAGTGCACTCCAGATTTAGCTGCAGCCAGCTGACCGTGTGCTTCTCCCTATACCGCAGTTCTGTGTCCATGCATGCAGCAAACTGAAAGCACTGTCTGTCGGAGCGTCTACGTGAAAAGAGAAGGAAGACATTGCTGGTAGTATTGTCTTCAGAGTTGTTAAACACCTCAGCGCACTGAAGGAAGCCATCTGACTGTGTGAGGGGCAAGATCGTTGATGTCTGCAGGCAGAGTAGGAGCTCTCCTGTCTGACTGGTCCACCAATAGCAGAGAAGATGACCCCTTGAGACACAGCCCCTCCTCATTTGCATAATGAGGCAGAAATGCATACAAAAATTTAAAAAGACAGGCAGAAATAAATACCATGGGTGAAAATAAATAAGGTAAATAAATACAAAGGAAGAATAAAACAGACAAAAATATTAAAACACACACATAAATAAATACATTAAAAAAATTAGTAATAAATAAAGTTGAATAAACAAATAAGGTAATTATAACAAAGGTGAATAAGTAAAGGCACTAATTAAAATATAACATTTATGTCTCCTTGTATAATTTAATTACTACCTACATTTATTTATTTACTTTATTTTTTGTGTATTTAATTGGATGCTTATTTATTTATTGAGCATTTATTTATTTCTGTATTTATTTCTGACTGTGTCAGGATCGGTCCTCCATACGGGGTGGGAGAGTTATCAAGCACGTAAAGTTTGGTTCAGATGTGAGCATGTACACTGAAGTTACAACAACTTCCTGTGTCATGGCGAAGACTTGATCTCTGACGCCACGCCACGGACACACCCATTGACGAAAACTCGCAAATAGCACAACTTTTCATCTTCAATGCCTTTAGAAGGCACAGCACAAATTTGAAGTCGGTCGGACTAAATCCCTAGGAGGAGTTCGTTAAAGTACGAAGTGTGTAAATCATCCAAAATTTGACGTAAAATTCAAAATGGCCGACTTCCTGTTGATTTTAGGGCATCGCTCCAAGAGGCTTTTTTGTGCGTCTGGACAAGATACACGTACCACAGAAAATTCGTGCACGTAGGTGAAACGTGCGGCGGGGGCTGCTTCGTTAAAAGTCACTTCCTGTTGCCAGCAGGTGGCGCTATGACTGTGGGTGAATGTCAGCATGTACATGTGTTCAGGGCGGGACTCTCATCCTACATGTACAGTTTGGTCCAGATGTGAGCATGTACACTGAAGTTACGACAACTTCCGTGTCATGGCGAAGAGTTGATCTTTGACGCCACGCCACGGACACGCCCATTGACGAAAACTTGCAAATAGCACAACTTTTCATCTTCAATGCCTTTAGAAGGCACAGCAAAATTTGAGGTCGGTCGGACTAAATCCCTAGGAGGAGTTCGTTAAAGTACGAAGTGTGTAAATCATCCAAAATTTGACGTAAAATTCAAAATGGCCGACTTCCTGTTGTTTAGGCTATGGCTCCAAGAGGCTTTTTTGTGCGTCTGGACAAGATACACGTACCACAGAAAATTCGTGCACGTAGGTGAAACGTGCGGCGGGGGCTGCTTCGTTAAAAGTCACTTCCTGTTGCCAGCAGGTGGCGCTATGACTGTGGGTGAATGTCAGCATGTACATGTGTTCAGGGCGGGACTCTCATCCTACATGTACAGTTTGGTCCAGATGTGAGCATGTACACTGAAGTTACGACAACTTCCGTGTCATGGCGAAGAGTTGATCTTTGACGCCACGCCACGGACACGCCCATTGACGAAAACTTGCAAATAGCACAACTTTTCATCTTCAATGCCTTTAGAAGGCACAGCACAAATTTGAGGTCGGTCGGACTAAATCCCTAGGAGGAGTTCGTTAAAGTACGAAGTGTGTAAATCATCCAAAATTTGACGTAAAATTCAAAATGGCCGACTTCCTGTTGATTTTAGGCTATGGCTCCAAGAGGCTTTTTTGTGCGTCTGGACAAGATACACGTACCACAGAAAATTCGTGCACGTAGGTAAACGTGCGGCGGGGGCTGCTTCGTTAAAGTCACTTCCTGTTGCCAGCAGGTGGCGCTATGACTGTGTGAATGTCAGCATGTACATGTGTTCAGGGCGGGACTCTCATCCTACATGTACAGTTTGGTCCAGATGTGAGCATGTACACTGAAGTTACGACAACTTCCGTGTCATGGCGAAGAGTTGATCTTTGACGCCACGCCACGGACACGCCCATTGACGAAAACTTGCAAATAGCACAACTTTTCATCTTCAATGCCTTTAGAAGGCACAGCACAAATTTGAGGTCGGTCGGACTAAATCCCTAGGAGGAGTTCGTTAAAGTACGAAGTGTGTAAATCATCCAAAATTTGACGTAAAATTCAAAATGGCCGACTTCCTGTTGATTTAGGCTATGGCTCCAAGAGGCTTTTTTGTGCGTCTGGACAAGATACACGTACCACAGAAAATTCGTGCACGTAGGTGAAACGTGCGGCGGGGGCTGCTTCGTTAAAGGTCACTTTCTGTTGCCAGCAGGTGGCGCTATGACTGTGGGTGAATGTCGGCATGTACATGTGTTCAGGGCGGGACTCTCATCCTACATGTACAGTTTGGTCCAGATGTGAGCATGTACACTGAAGTTACAACAACTTCCTGTTTCATTGCGAATCATCGACGCCACGGACACGCCCATTGACGAAAACTCGCAAATAGCACAACTTTTCATCGTCAATGCCTTTAGAAGGCACAGCAGAAATTTGACGTCGATCCGACTAAATCCCTAGGAGGAGTTCGTTAAAGTACGAAGTATGTAAATCATCCAAAAATGGCCATAAAATTCAAAATGGCCGACTTCCTGTTGACTTTAGGCTATGGGTTCTTGAGGCTTTTTTGTGCGTCTTGATACGATACATGTCCCCAGAAAATTTCGTACATGTAGGTTGAACGTGAACGAGGGGCTAATCATTTCCAATTTTCTAGGTGGCGCTAGCGAGTCATTTTGCCACGCCCATGTGCGAAACTTGTAGAATACGAAATTTTTCACCGGTTCTGACATGTTTGCAAATTTTGGTGAGTTTTCGAGTATGTTTAGGCCATGTCATTTGGGCCTACTTTGCAGAAAAAAAAAAAAAAATAAATAATCCGAGCAATTTCAATAGGGACCTCGCACGGTCGTGCTCGGGCCCTAATTAAAGCTGCAAGCAGCGTTGGGCGGGCCCTCGCACTTGTAGCGCGTCCGCGCGTGAACCGGCCGGGTTGCATATTCTGGAGCTCTGCCGGTGCGGCTGTGAATTTGTTACGTGGTTCTGACGCCACATGAAGGTGCTATATGTCACTTCCTGTGTCCCCTATGTGGAGCTACATAGCACTTGCCGCTATGAATATAAATCGGTATTGGCGTGTAGATGTCTGCGGGGTGGGAGAGTTATCAAGCACGTAAAGTTTGTTTCAGATGTGACCATGTACACTGAACAATAATGTACCCAAACAATAAAATAAATTCCTTTTATATTTCCCTGCCTTGTTGTTTATGTGTACATACAGAGGAAGAATGTGAGAACAGCACACATTTCATCGTTACTGTGTTTCTGCTCCAGCCTGCCTAAAAGAAAAGCGTTTTTGGGATTAAATGGACTTTTTTAGCTGCTGCAGTGCAGGATGAACTCAGAATAGACCCATTTCTCACCTTATTATTCTAAACCATGCAACGAAGAAGAAGAAATGCATAATAAATCCTGGGACAAAATCTGTCCACAAATACTTTACAGCATGTAGTCTAATGAACAAGACTTGTGTTATAGCTGACTTGGGCAGTGAAATGTTTAATTTTTTTAATTCATGTGGTCATAGTTGTCCACAACTCAAATCAGAATATAAGAAGAAATGTTTTATACCACCTCAAGAAGGCTTCCTATTAGAAAGGTAGGAAGGTATTTCAAATGTACAACTGCAGTACTTAAATCTAAGTAAAGTAATTTCCCTGACATTACTGTGTTACGCATGTAACAGGTTTTATACTTCCTGTGAGTATAATCCAATCAATCTTATTTTCATACTGTATATCCGTTGTGTAATTTGATAAATTGTGTTGTATGTGGTGCTCGCATCGGGTACTACTGAGACTTCATTGCCCTCTTCAGAGAAGACTCTGACTGCAACATGCGTCTTTGTAAAGAGAGAAACAGACAGAAAAAGTCTCTAACTCTGCCTGTCAGCTCGCTCTGCTCCGTTAAAACTGAATTTACCATACAGAATTGAATACGAGTGCACTCCAGATTTAGCTGCAGCCAGCTGACCGTGTGCTTCTCCCTATACCGCAGTTCTGTGTCCATGCATGCAGCAAACTGAAAGCACTGTCTGTCGGAGCGTCTACGTGAAAAGAGAAGGAAGACATTGCTGGTAGTATTGTCTTCAGAGTTGTTAAACACCTCAGCGCACTGAAGGAAGCCATCTGACTGTGTGAGGGGCAAGATCGTTGATGTCTGCAGGCAGAGTAGGAGCTCTCCTGTCTGACTGGTCCACCAATAGCAGAGAAGATGACCCCTTGAGACACAGCCCCTCCTCATTTGCATAATGAGGCAGAAATGCATACAAAATTTAAAAAAGACAGGCAGAAATAAATACCATGGGTGAAAATAAATAAGGTAAATAAATACAAAGGAAGAATAAAACAGACAAAAATATTAAAACACACACATAAATAAATACATTAAAAAATTAGTAATAAATAAAGTTGAATAAACAAATAAGGTAATTATAACAAAGGTGAATAGTAAAGGCACTAATTAAAATATATACATTTATGTCTCCTTGTATAATTTAATTACTACCTACATTTATTTATTTACTTTATTTTTTTGTGTATTTAATTGGATGCTTATTTATTTATTGAGCATTTATTTATTTCTGTATTTATTTCTGGCTGTGTCAGGATCGGTCCTCCATAACGGGGTGGGAGAGTTATCAAGTACGTAAAGTTTGGTTAAGATGTGAGCATGTACACTGAAGTTACAACAACTTCCTGTGTCATGGCGAAGACTTGATCTCTGACGCCACGCCACGGACACACCCATTGACGAAAACTCGCAAATAGCACAACTTTTCATCTTCAAAGCCTTTAGAAGGCACAGCACAAATTTGAAGTCGGTCGGACTAAATCCCTAGGAGGAGTTCGTTAAAGTACGAAGTGTGTAAATCATCCAAAATTTGACGTAAAATTCAAAATGGCCGACTTCCTGTTGGGTTTAGGCTATGGCTCCAAGAGACTTTTTTGTGCGTCTGGACAAGATACACGTACCACAGAAAATTCGTGCACGTAGGTGAAACGTGCGGCGGGGGCTGCTTCGTTAAAGGTCACTTTCTGTTGCCAGCAGGTGGCGCTATGACTGTGGGTGAATGTCGGCATGTACATGTGTTCAGGGCGGGACTCTCATCCTACATGTACAGTTTGGTCCGGATGTGAGCATGTACACTGAAGTTACAACAACTTCCTGTTTCATTGCGAATCATCGACGCCACGGACACGCCCATTGACGAAAACGCGCAAATAGCACAACTTTTCATCGTCAATGCCTTTAGAAGGCACAGCAGAAATTTGACGTCGATCCGACTAAATCCCTAGGAGGAGTTCGTTAAAGTACGAAGTGTGTAAATCATCCAAAAATGGCCGTAAAATTCAAAATGGCCGACTTCCTGTTGACTTTAGGCTATGGGTTCTTGAGGCTTTTTTGTGCGTCTTGATACGATACATGTCCCCAGAAAATTTCGTACATGTAGGTTGAACGTGAACGAGGGGCTAATCATTTCCAATTTTCTAGGTGGCGCTAGCGAGTCATTTTGCCACGCCCATGTGCGAAACTTGTAGAATACGAAATTTTTCACCGGTTCTGACATGTTTGCAAATTTTGGTGAGTTTTCGAGTATGTTTAGGCCATGTCATTTGGGCCTACTTTGCAGAAAAAAAAAAAAAAAAAAAAAATCCGAGCAATTTCAATAGGGACCTCGCACGGTCATGCTCGGGCCCTAAATATATATATATATATAATCCGAGCAAATTCAATAGGGACCTCACACAGTCGTGCTCGGGCCCTAAAAATAATCCGAGCAAATTCAATAGGGACCTCACACGGTCGTGCTCGGGCCCTAATAACAAAACTGAGAATTAACTAAAAAGAGCAGACTGGCACACAGTGTGACACCTACAGTCTTCGGTGTCTTACACACACTTAAATGTGAAAAATGTATCCCACTATTGTGTCTTGTCTATTTTAATGCTAATCCAGATCCAGATGCAGGTAAACATTTCCAAGACGTTTATATATGTACAGTGTGTATAAGTGTTTCTGTCTAAATCATAGAATGTATATAAAAAATGTGTATGTATTTCAGGGACGGTCGTCTTCATGCTGGTGATGAGTTGCTGATGATTAACGGTCAGTCTCTGGTGGGTCTCACTCATCAGGAGGCTGTTGCTATACTCCGTTCCACTACTGGTCTGGTCCAACTAGTGGTGGCCAGCAGGGTAAGTGCGCACACACACACACACACACACACACACACACACACACTACTCAACCCATGGGGGCTTCAATTTTTGTCACCATTTAATAATAGGACTAAGAATAATTGTAGCAAGTTCAGAGGAAGAAACACCTGCAGAAAGTGACAGAAGGACAGCTGAACATAGGCTAGTGAGTAAACACTAATATAAAAGTGCAGAATGAAGTAGATTAAAAATGGTTAAATAATAAATAGCCTAAGCTACTATAGAAATATACTTAAATCATATATGCACAGCTATTAATATCATTCTGTGGGAAACACTGAATATATAAATAAATTGTCTTTACAGGCCGACGGTGCATAGGACAGGGTTTTATTGCTTGCACAAGTTCACTATGGTTATAATAATAGTAAATATAAATAATAAGGCTTTGGCCCAGTCGGCAATGGCCAGCCTGGTCCCAAGATGGACTGACCAACCCAATCAGAGATTACTCAAAGTGGGACCAGCCCTAACCATAAGCGTTATCAAAGTCTTAAGCCTACTCTTAAATGGTGTATGACTCCTGAACATAAACTGGAACCTGGTTCCACTGGAGAGGAGCTCCAGGAGCTTATTCTTTTGGAGACTCTATGCACGACAAGTAACCCTGCATTCTGGGAGCACAGAGCTCTAGTGGGGTAGTAAGGTACTGTGAGCTTTTAAGATAAGATGGTGCCTGACCATTAAGAGCTTTGTAGGTGAGCAGAAGGGTTTTAAATTCTATTCTGGATTTTACAGGAAGCCATTGTAGAGAAGATGAAACAGGAGCAATCTAATCTCTTTTCCTGGTTCCTTTCAGTACACATGCTGCAGTATTCTGGATCAGCTGGAGAGTCTTAAGGGACTTTTTCAGGTATAATACAGTAAGGAATTGCAGTAATCCAGGCTAGAGGGAACAAAAGTGTGGACTATTTTTTCTGCATCAGGATGTTCCTGAGTTTTGCAGTATTACATAGTATTACACAGTGCGAATGGCAGGGAACACCCAGGACAGCTTCAGAATCAGCATCCCAGTCAGCAGTCGAGACTCACTGGGAAAGAAAAGGAAAAACACCTTCATTGTACATAGTGTTGCAGTTCTTTCAGCTGCACCAGGTCATAAACTATATAAACATTGTCTTTTGTCTTTACTGTAGGAAGACATTTGAATCACTCAATTTTTTCTGCATGGACATGGGAAGTGGCTTCCCATGTCCATGCAGAGATGCTCACAAGTCTTTGAGCTGGAGTTCAAATCTAGTCTTAAGTCTCTCGTGGTTATAATGAATGTTGTATCACCTGCTGCGTTCAAACCAGACTGCTTATAACACTGCATAGCTATAAGGAATTCTGTAACTGTATCAAAGATGGGGGGTCTGCTCAGTGTGTTTTTACAGAAACATATAGCAGCTGAGTGCGAAGCGGTTGGGATGAGGATTAGCACCTCTAAATCTGTGGCCATGGTTCTCAGCAGGAAACCGGGGGAGTGCCAACTCCAGGTAGGGAATGAGTCCTTACCCCAAGTGAAGGAGTTATAGTACCTCGGGGTCTTGTTCACGAGTGAGGGGAGACTGGAGCAGGAGATTGGCCGGAGAATCGGAGCAGCGGGGGCGGTAATGCTGAACCGTAAGGCAAAGCTCTCGATCTACCGGTCATTTTCGCTCCTACCCTCACCTATGGTCATGAAGGCTGGGTAATAACCGAAAGAACGAGATCGCGGGTACAAGCGGCCGAAATGGGTTTCTTCAGGCGGGTGGCTGGTGTCTCCCTTAGAGATAGGGTGAGAAGCCCGGCCATCCGCGAGGAGCTCAGAGTAGAGCCGCTGCTCCTTTGCGTTGAAAGGAGCCAGTTGAAGTGGTTTGGGCATCTGGTAAGGATGCCTCTCGGACGCCTCCCTAGGGAGGTGTTCCAGGCACGTCCAGCTGGGAGGAGGCCAGACTAGGTGGAGAGATTATATCTCCACACTGGCCTGGGAACGCCTCGGGATCCCCCAGTCAGAGCTTGTTAATGTGGCTCGGGAAAGAGAAGTTTATGCGGATGAAGATGGATGGATGGATGACTTTGGAAAACCGGCTTAAAGACACACTTGACAGCGCTCTCAATCGTGAGTAGGGTCTCAGAGCAGCTATTGAGACAATGGCTAAGGAGGCTAAAGAGTATATTGACACTAAGCTGCAAAGATTTGACCAGATTGTGGTGGCCTGCCTAAAGCGAAGAGATAAGCAGTGTTGTGAAGAACTGGAAAAGACTCGCACCAAAAGTCGTTCCTCTTGGAAGCCAGCTATTTTCTCCACACCTGCAGTGTTGGCATCTCCTAATCAGCATATGTCTGAAGAGGGTGTTACCCTCGGCCAAACCCCCTATTAGAATGGAGTTTCCCCATTTTGGAGAGTCGAGGGGTTCTACTGATGTCACTGATTTCATTGAGCAGTGTGAAAACTTTCTCGCCCTGCTGTTCTAAAAGGTCCTGCACGGAGCTGGTGGTTAGCTTCCTCCAGCAAGATAACTAACTGGGCTAAATTCAAAAGAGCTTTCCTTGAGGCTTTCCTGCCCACAGACTACCAGTCAGAGATTGAGGGGCAGCTCCGCACAAATGTGCAGTCACCCACCCAGTGACTTCGGGATTTTGCCTACGATCATCGATCACTCTGCCTGAAGTGGAGACCAGACATGGCCGAAGACGAGATTGTGGCATCGTGTCTACTGTGGACCAGGTTGTCAAGGTGGGGTCGCTTACTGAGAAGGATTGGAGTAACTCCAAGGATTATTGGAATTGTGTACAGCAGTCCCACTCTTCAGACCACTCTTCCAAAAGACCCAGCAAAAAGCCTGAGCATGGTCAAGGCCGGGGGCATAGTGCAGATGTGGCCACTGTTCTCGGTATTCCAACTCTCCTGGTAGTGTCAATAGCCATCCGAGGCTCCAGTGGAGATGCTGTCCTTGATTCAGGGTGCACGAACTCCCTAATGAGTAAAACCCTGTGGAACAACGTAAAGAAGGCAGGTGAGACACTGAGTGCGAGTGAAATACAATATAAAGTTTATCATGGCAAATGGTCAAGAAAGTAAGGCTATACCACCTTGCTCCTCTCCCTTCACGAAGCCCATGTCACCGTCAGCATACATGTACTCAGTGATGATCAACTTTGCATGCCTTTGCTGCTGGGCTTAGATTTCATGTGCACAAGCCAAACTGCCTTGAAGCCCCACCTGAGGAAATGCGTGATGCCAGGTGGAAAGTGTATCGGTTCTTGCCTAAGGGGCGTGAAGCACTGCGGTGGGGACATACAGAGCCTGCAATTAACTTTTACATGGCCGTAATGGCCAGTTCCTCTTTTGGATGCACAGCCTGAGCTGGTTAGACCACTGCTGCAGAAGTGGCCTGCAGTTTGGACAGATTCCACCGGTGCTACAGACGTCATAAAACATAAGATCTTGACTACAGATGAGCTGCCAGTGCGGAGGAGAGCGTATAGAGTGTCACCACAAAAGCAAATAGTTATCGAGGAACAGGTAAAGAAAATGCTCAACAATGGTGTCATAGAGCCTTCCACTTCTGCTTGGGCCACCCCAGTGGTTTTGACACCTAAGAAGGATGGAACTCCCCGTTTCTGTGGGAACTTAATGCTAAAACACACCATGATGCTTATCCAATGCCACTGGTTCACAAAATCTTAGAGCCCATGCACGGAGCACAGTACTTGAGCTCACTTGACCTCCAGAGTGGGTACTGGCAGATGGCCATGGATGAGGAAAGCAAACAAAAAACAGCCATGATCACTCATCTGGGCCTGTTTTCAATTTAAGGTCATGCCATTTGGTCTGAGGAATGCTGGTGCCACCTTCCAGTGGTTCATGGAAAGCGTCCTGGGTGTTTTGTGTACATAGATGACATTATTGTCTTCTCCAGGACTCAGGAGCAACATCTGTGTGACCTGGAGGCTGTGTTTAAAAAATTACATCAGGCCCATCTAACTCTCAATGTTGCGAAATGCCACCTCCTGCAAACTCAACTCTCCTTCCTAGGACATGTGGTCTCAGGAAAAGACCAGGAGATGGAAACGGCAAAGGTGAAAGCAATTACTTCTTACCCAGCACCAACAGATCTCCAGAGATTCCTGGGGTTGGTGGGCTGGTATCATAAGTTCATCCCTCGGCTGGCAGATAATGTCGCCCCGCTTAACAACCTCAAGAAAAAAGGGGTCAAGTGGGAGTGGAATGGGCAATGTCAGGCTGCCTTTGAACACCTTAAAGGGCTGCTACAGTCTCCACCGGTGCTGGCTCAGCAGGAGCCACACTCAGGCTTTCAGGTGCATTGTGACTCCAGTGATGTGGGGCTGGGGGCGGTCCTGATGCAGACAATCGAGGGCGAAGAGAGAGCCATAGCGTTTGCTTCAAGAGCTCTCCATGGTGCTGAACTGAGATATTCCACCTCAGAAAAGGAGTGCTTGGCTGTTGTGTGGGCAGTGGAAAAGTGGCGTCATTACCTAGAAGGAGAAGTGCTTGATGTATCCACAGACCACAGCGCACTGACTTGGGCATTCAACTGTCCCAAAACGTCATCCCATCTCACCAGGTGGACCTTGCGGCTACAGGCATTCACCTTCTGGGTCCATTATAAAAAAGGGTGCTGTAATGTAGTACCTGATGCTCTGTCCTGGGCACATCCTTCACAGGACGGGAGTGCATGTGTGGCTGTCTCAAAATCTTACTGGTCTGATCTACCCAAGTCACTTCAGGACATCGGAAAGGCTCAGCAGACTGACACCTTATGCCAAGAGCTTGGTCACACCATCTGTCAGCCCTCACCGGGTCGTCTCCATTATCAGCAACAGCAGGGGGTGTTATACCCTGTACCATCTAAGTATGATGGATTCAATTACCAGCTGGTTGTTCCCACTGTGTTGATCCCAGAGTTTCTGGCTTACTTCCACAACAGTCCATTTGGTGGTCACCTGGGAAGGATGAAGACCCTCCTGAAGATCCTGGAAGTGGCATGGTGGCCAACCATTTGTAAGGACGTTTGGAGCCATGTCCGAGCTTGCCATATCTGTCAACAGTACAAGGGTTCAAATGACAAGCCAGCTGGCCTCCTTCAATCTACAGAAGTCAAAGCACCAGGGGAGATGATAGAAGTGGACTTTATGGGGCCATTCCCTCTCAGCAAAGCCCGGAATTCAGTTTTAATGGTGGTTGTCAACTATTTCAGTAAGTGGGTGGAGCTGTTCACATTGAAGGATGCCAAGACACCAAAGGTCTGCCAGATCTTAAAGAATGACATCTTTAAGACACTGGGGGGTACCCGCCTTTCTTGTGTCTGACCGGGGTCCCCAATTCACTAGTCACTTGGGATCCAGCATGTGTGAATCCTGGGGCTTTTCCCAGAAGCTCACTACGGCATACCATCCTCAGATGAATCTGACAGAGAGGGTCAATAGGACGCTGAAGACCATGATTGCATCCTTTGTAGGGGAACATCATCAGGACTGGGATCAGTGGCTGCCTGAGTTCCGGTTCACCTATTCTGCCTTCAGGTACGGCTTTTAATGTGTTGGTAAACATGCTTTGTGTGTATTGGTTTTTCCTTCACGTGTAAAAAAAAGTAAAAAAGCAACTGTATATCAGAAGCCTGTGGTGTAATCACGATTGCTTTCCTTTATGTTCTTTTTTCTTCATTATTGTTTTTGCCACCAGATTTTTGTTGACTGCGGCGGCTCGCCATGCTTCACCTGGTATCTTTTTCGTTTTTTTTCTTCTTCTTACCACAGAGGATATCTGGTTCAATACGGACAATTTAAGTTATTTGAATGAATATTTGAACTGCTGAGACATTGGGGGTTTTGAAGGGTGAATTGAATGTATGTGGGAAATGGTGATTATGTCTGTAATGTATGTTTGATTGTGTCGGAGTGCGGCCGAGCCTCCAACGACTAATATCTGTGAGTGTTGCCTGCCGTGGGATAACCTGGTATATCTCTAAATACACGCTGTGAAACCCATCATATGGACTTTTTTTTTTTTTATGTACAATTTTTTTAAGTGTGTACAGGTGCACGTTCATTGCTTATCTGGTTTATGTAGGGGTGGTTTAACGACTGTAAGCAGGCCGCTAATTGTAATCTCCTCAGCAGGTATCAGATCCGCGCTTTACCTTATATTTTGCGTATGTACTTTTCCCTTGCTGTTTTAGTATAAGGCGAATTGTTAGTCTCAAGTCAAGTCTGAAGTCCGAGTCTCAAACTCGAGTCCCCATCTCTGCCTCTTAGTTAACTGAAAGAAAACAGCCATAAAAAGTTAATCTTTAGCCAAGTTTCAGTTCAAAATCTCAGGAAATGGCCAATATTAACATGTATTTTGCCACACACATATACAACACATCACATCTTTCCTCTCAGAGCTACATATCTAAAATACCAAAGACTCAATAAAAATAACATTCTTAAATTAAATAACTAACTTTTTTCCTGTCCCTACAGGAGGAGTCAGATGTGGGTTTCGAGTGCTTCCCATCTACCAGTCTGCCAGACATTCTCAGCACCTACAATTCCTCTGCTCCCCCTCCCTCACCACAGACCTCCAACTGCAGCATCAGTCTGTACAACCCTTACATGGTACACACAGATAGTATTTACTAGATGTTTTATGAGTTTGTAGCACTTAAATCCTATATATGTATGTATGTATAGCAGCATCCTGTCTCACAAAGCAGAATGAGTGGCCAACTGAAAGCTAGTTAGTTGTTTGGGCAAAGGGCGTGGTGGCAGCTGGCCAGGCACCATTTTCAGCTCCTCCTGGAGGATCCTGAGGTGTTCCCCGGTCAGATGTGAAGTATATAATCCTTCCAGTATGCTAGCCCCGAAAAACAATTTCTAACATTAACTTAGCTCTCCTTATTAGCTAGGCTCCTTACATGCTTGCAAATAAATTCTTTAAGCTGGGTGACATTGACAGCGTTGTGTTGGACAGATTTGTGAAGTGGTGTTCATGAGGTAGAGGGAGAGAGAGAGAGAGAGAGGGACGGGTGAGAGGTTTTTCTCTGCGAATGCGCTACAGTGCTCTGCAATCAAATACGATTTTAAAAAGGCCTCCAAAAAAAACCGAAAATCTATCTGGGGCGGTCAGCGTTGATATTGTGGCGGGCCGCCACAAATAAATTAACGTATGGGAAACAATGCATTTGAACTCGTCCAGATTACCTCTATATGGAGGTGTGAGGATGCATCTTCAAGGACCATCAGATGTACAGCAGATGAACAAGTGTTCATCTGGCAATAGTACAGGGCTCATACACCAAAGACAGTCCCTGCTAAAAGTGGAGCATGATCTGAAATATGTCCTGTACAAATAGAAGTGGAATGTTATTGAAGGAAAATATATTTATGAAAATAGCGTATGCACTGACGATTAAATAAATGTTGTTTTTTGTGGAAGAATTGGATATCAGACAGTCCATCCATCCAAATCTTTTTGTGTTCCTGTCCTTACAGTTGACTAACATGGAGAGACTAGAAGAACAAAATCAGGAAGAGGCATCCAAAGGATCCTGCTGCAGCCCCACACCCTCGAAACTCTGCAGCCTTTCCCAGGGTTGGTACTTCACATAAACAGGTTGTTTACCAATAAGCATGCAGCATAACCTTTTAACAGTGTAATCTTGTACCAATGTATTTATTTGTGTAATCTGTTCATAGATAGAATCAATAAATGAGAGGTGATACAGGGCTGCAGCGATGCTCTGACAGTGCAAGTAGTGCTCCCAAAGTTTAGAAGTTTTCTAACCTTGATATTCAGTAAGCCTATATGCTTGGTAACATTTTCCCTAGTACAACATGCATAGTACAACATATTTAAAGATTATACATGTGGTATGTGTTACTTGAAGTTATTTAGAAAGAAAATAGACATGAAAAAATGAAATTGCTACTTCTGTGCAGAATGAAAGTTTTTTTTTCCCTGGCTTAGGGGGTAGCAGCCGCCTGGAGTCAGTCGGTGAGGATGATGAGCTGTTTGTGGAGAACAGTGTGAGTGGCTGTGACGTGGTGGAGAAGCCTCTACCTGGCAGACGTAAACACTCCTTACCTCAACAACTAGATACTGCTGGAGTGAGACAGGTCAGTGACCCCCTCACCTTGTTCTTAATACAACTGAAGTCGTAAAGATATACATAAAGAGCACACATCGTACCTGGAATTATATATTTTATCATAAAAAATTTGGCCCAAAGATGAATTGGGCTTCAAACCTGTTACCTCAGGCCTCCTTTTGAACAAATTGTTTGGGGAAACTCAGGAACAAAAGTATTTTGTATTATTTGAGTAGTACTTTTTTTTTCGTCACATCTGAAGAACACTGAAGACAAATTAGTCTCATTTAGGGCTGGGCGAAATGACGGTGTATATACCATGAAACAGTAGAAATGTGTCCACCGATAGAGATTTGGCTATAATGTTTCCATCACAGGAGCTACCCTTAGGGCCTGATTTACTAACATCCCGAATAAAGAGTACTAAATTGTGTGTGCATTCTAAAATATTGCATGAGAGGCAGGAGGGAAAGCAGCCACTGTGTAAAAACCTTGGTTTGTTTCATTCAGTGCGTCCCGAGTATGTAGAAATCTTACGTACCTAGTACGTAGATTGCATAGTATTTGCAAGTATTTGGGACAGCACACCTGAAAAACTGCTTTGGGAAACCCCAGCAGAAACAGATACAGTATGCTGGAATGACCCAGACGTGAGGAAATGCCAGCAGATCGTGCTTCATCCAGCCAGAGGGATCAATCACCTCTCCCAGGCCCTGTACACCCCATCACCCAATTCCCGCTCTGAGAACTACACTCTACACAGTCTACTTACATCTGAAGGACAGAGGACACTCGTTTGAGGACTACCAGGTGCACATTTTAGACAGAGAAAATGGATGGTTTGAAAGAGGTGTCAAGGAAGCCATCTACACCCGAGAAGCCGTCATTGAACAGAGGAGGGGGTCTACGCCACCACTTATCCCCCACTTACAATGCTGTCCTTTTATCACTTCCCAGGAAACTCAACAAACGTAACCTATTGGCCTCAGGTGAAGATACCAACGATGGTCGTTCAGTCTTGGCCACCGGTAGTCCTAATGACTGTAACGACTGTCGTTACAGCAACCAGGAACACTAATGAACCAGCAGTATCGATGACACTGGCAAATGACCCCACTGAGATTAAATAGCTGAGTTTCCCTACCAGTCAGACAGAACTGAAGAAGTCCTTTGGATGAGGGACGAAACGTCTTCCAATATCTTCAACCAAGTCCAGTTGCCCTTGACTTTAACCTTTGTTGGATGGTGATATCAAGATTGCACACGTTTTTACTCACGCAAACCTTTAGTAAATCAGGCCCTTAAATAAGACATTATATTGAAGGGGCGGGATATGTAACAAATCAGGGCTGGATCCTTGTGTGATTTTGCAATTCTTGTGTGATCTCGCAAATCCAGCTTGCTTGTAAGGTAATGTGATTTGGGCAGCAGGCCCAAATCAACATGTTCTCATGTGACGTGAGAGCGAAAGTTGGTGGTAGTAATGTACCTCTGAACTGGTTTGCCCACCACTGCAGAGGAAGAGCCTTACAAGAAAACATAGAGGAGGAGAGGTATAGAATAGTGGAAGATTTGGAGCAAGATTTGAATGACAATCTCACAGTCGAATCTTCACAGAGCTGTTATGAAAGGAGGATCGTGCCATGTTAGCTATGTCCTAAATGTCTGATTTTACAGAACTACCGGTTTTATCCCGATAAGTTAATATACAGCCTATTTTAATACAACAATGTGTTTGTGTATGTGTGTGTGTGTGTGTGTGTGTGAGACAGAGCTCCAGCTGTGCCGGTGTTGTGTCGAGTTGTGTGTGCACCTCGTGCATTTATCACCATTGATGAACCACACAAACAATATTATATCATTTTTAATCAGTACTTGGAATAGACCCGTGAGGAACTGCAAGTTGCATGCAATCCTCAGTGGGCATGTAAAACTATAGAGAGGTTAGAGAGAGTGAGAGAGAGAGATATTTGGCTTTATTGTCTAATTTGAAAGCCTCCAGACCAAAACCTCAACAAATGAACAGTAACAAATGGTTTGACACTGAATGCAAGAACCTAAGGAAAACTTTTAGGAAATTATCAAATGAAAAGTATAGGGACCCAGATAACCACAACATACGCTGTCAATATGAGGCCACTCTGAAATAATACAAGTACACCCTAAAAACAAAGAAATAACAACACAGCAAGAACCAGCTCTGTGAAATTGAGGAATTCCTAGAGTCCAACCAGTTTTGGGAGAAATGGAACAACCTAAACAAAAACCAGCAGGATGAATTGGCGATCCAAGATGGAAATACTTGGATTAATCACTTTAGTGAATTATACAGTACTATTATAAAAAATGATGATCAGTACAAGATATTCACAAAATGGAAAACTCTGGAGGTGGTGATAAAAAACCCTCTAGATTACCCTGTAACAGAACAAGAATTAACAGAAGTCATCCAGTCCCTGAAAGGAAAAAAGGCTTGTGGTATTGATGGAATCCTCAATGAAATGATCAAATACTCAGACCATAAAATCAGATATACTAGCTATACTAAAACTATTCAACCCTGACAGTAAACACAGCAAAGAACAAGAAAATGATCTTTCAGAAACAATAAAGAAATCAGGCTGCACACAATTTCTATTTAGACAGCACTAAATTACAACATACAAAAAACGTCTCGGGTTACGTATGTAACCCTTGTTCCCCGAGAAGGGGAACGAGACACTGCGTCGGTGACGACACTATGGGAACGCCTCTGGGCGTGGCAGGACTGAACTATGAATGAAACTACTCCAATCCTATTGGTGTTACTAGAACGGTAGTGTGTGACGGCGTAACCGGAGGGGGTATATAAGCACGCCGGCACATAGGACACATTAGCCCTTTCTATGAAGCAAGGCACTCCAGGCGGGGTGAGATGTGGCGGACCGACGCAGTGTCTCGTTCACCTTCTCGTGGAACAAGGGTTACATACATAACCCGAGACGTTCCCCTTCGAGGGAACTCGAACTGCGGCAGTGAGATACCCACTTAGGCTGCGCCGAAACCCCACCTGCCCCCAGCGTGCAGAACCTGACGGCACAACTCGGAGGAGAACGTTCGGGTGCCGGGTGCAGAAGGCAGGTCCAGACTGTAAAACCGGATAAAAGTGTGAGTGGTGGGAGGGCCCTAGAAGCCGCCATGCCTCGAGTAGAGTGCACCCTTACGGCCATAGGTGAAGGCAAACCTGTCACACTCTGCATGTCTGTCTCTGTTTTCCCCTACACTCGCTCTCTCTCTCCCTGCCTGTGCCTCATTAGCCTCATGTCTTTCACCTGTGTTGCTCCCGCCCTGCTCGTTAGTCCCTGTGTGTATATATACCTGGCGTTTCTGTCTTGTCTTTGTCGGGTCATTGTATGTTGTCACCCAGTGTTGCAGTTTGTCTCGTGTCGTCAGCCTTTTGGATTTCTGTTGGACAGCCGTTGTTTATTAAACCACTGAACCATACCTGCTCCGCTCTGTGTCCTGCTTTTGGGTCCTCCAACCTGCTCCACCCTGCTCCACACCACCGATCGTGACAGAATGACCCGACCAAAGATGGACCCAGTGGACATCGTAAGACTGCCTAGCACCTGGGAGGCATTAGGAGTGCCAAAACAGGAGCTAGTGGAGGAGGAATCCCAGTTTTTTGATCTGCTGTCTGTAATGTGGAGGACCGACCCAGAAATGGCTCTGCTTGTGGCATCCTCCAGGTGGAGAAAGACATTTGTTTTTGAGACTGTTTCCAAGTTGTGTTCCATAACCCCCCAGTGTGTGACTGCTAAGCCTGCTAGACCCGAGCCCCGGCCTGCCGGCTGCATGCAGGGAAGCATCCACCCGTCCTTCCTGGCTAGCGCTGCCAGTCGCCAGCCTGATCCCTGGCCCGCTAGCGCTGCTAGCCGCCAGCCTGATCCCTGTTCCGCTAGCGCTGCTAGCTCCAGGCTATATGTTCCCCAGCCTGCGTCCCGATCAGTCAGGCTTGGCACCATCAGCCTGTACAGCCACTCTCCAAGCCTGCACTTCTGCATTCCCAGCCTGAGCTAGCTAGCTCCAGCGGCTCAGCTTCTTCCTGCCTGATTTCCTGGCCTGCTACCTCCTGCAGGCTAGTCATCTGCCTGCTCCATCCCCCTCCAAGTTGGCTCAAACTTCCAGGTTGGTTGGGGATTCTTGGACTTCCAGCTCTCTGGCTGCCTTTCTGTTGGACTTACCTTTGGAGCCAGAGAGTGAACAGACGGAGTGTCCCCAGCCAACCAACCACTGGTCGGAGGGAGACCGGTCTGCTAGCGGGCTGCTAGCAGACCTACACAGCTCCGGTTCTGGGCCTACTAGCCTGGAGGCTCGCACCTCGTCGAACTCTGCGTCGGATCCACCTCCAGTGAGGCCAGCTGGAGGACGACATAGGCCACGACGACGAGCGGCCAAGAGACTGGCACCTGCATCATCCCCGTCGGTGGACCAACCAACACCTGCTTCGCTGGTGGCCCAGCCGACTCCCGTTCCTCGTGCTCCGTTGGTGGTCCGACCGGCACCTGCTTGGCCGGTGGCCCAGCCGACTCCTGTTCCCTCGTCGGTGGTCCAGCCGACTCCTGTTCCTAGTGCTCTGTCGGTGGTCCGACCGGCACCTGCTCCGTTGGTGGACCGAACGCCTCCAGCTCCTCGTGTCCGGTCCATAGTCCTCAGCTCAGCTGTCCAGTCGGTGGTCAGACCGACTCCAGCACCTCGTGTCCGGTCCATGGTCCCCAGCCCAGCTGTCCAGTCGGTGTTCAGACCGACTCCAGCTCCTCGTGTCCGTTCCATGGTCCCCAGCCCAGCTGTCCAGTCGGTGTTCAGACCGACTCCAGCTCCTCGTGTCCGTTCCATGGTCCTCAGCCCAGCTGCTCAGTCCGTGGACCTCAGCTCAGCTGTCCAGTCGGTGTTCAGACCGACTCCAGCTCCTCGTGTCCGGTCCATGGTCCCCAGCCCAGCTGTCCAGTCGGTGTTCAGACCGACTCCAGCTCCTCGTGTCCATTCCATGGTCCCCAGCCCAGCTGTCCAGTCGGTGTTCAGACCGACTCCAGCTCCTCGTGTCCGTTCCATGGTCCTCAGCCCAGCTGCTCAGTCCGTGGACCTCAGCTCAGCTGTCCAGTCGGTGGTCAGACCGACTCCAGCTCCTCGTGTCCGGTCCATGGTTCCCAGCCCAGCTGCTCAGTCGGTGTTCAGACCGACTCCAGCTCCTCGTGTCCGGTCCATGGTCCTCAGGTCAGCTGTCTCGCCGGTGGTCCTCAGCCCAGCTGCTCAGTTCTCGGACCTCAGCCCAGCTGCGGCTCCAGAGCACCAGAGCTTTGGGTGTCGACCTCTGGAGAGGTCTTGCCGTCGGCCTCCCGCTTGGCCTCCAGTGGGTTTCCAGCCTCTTTGTTGGCCTTCCTGCCGTCCCCCGGAACAGTCCGGCCTCCAGGGCCGTACTCCGGGACGGCCACCTGAACGTTGTTGCCTCCCTGTTCTGCCCGGCCTCATGGGTCACCCTCCGGGACGACCCCCTGAACTCTGTTGCCCACCTGGTCCGTTGGGTTATCCTCCTGGACGACCCCCTGAACTTTTGTTCACCTCTGGCCGCCTTGGTCGGCCTCCTGAACTGCCTTTCCCTGCCGGTAGTTGGCCCTTTGGGACTTTTGGTTTTGTTTTTCTGGCCCTCCACCTGGCCTCCCTCCGCCCACCCTGGGCCAGCTTGACCTGGTTGTGTTTTTTTTGTTTGTGATGTTTCGTTTTAGGACGTCAGGGGCCGTCCTTTTGAGGGAGGGGTACTGTCACACTCTGCATGTCTGTCTCTGTTTTCCCCTACACTCGCTCTCTCTCTCCCTGCCTGTGCCTCATTAGCCTCATGTCTTTCACCTGTGTTGCTCCCGCCCTGCTCGTTAGTCCCTGTGTGTATATATACCTGGCGTTTCTGTCTTGTCTTTGTCGGGTCATTGTATGTTGTCACCCAGTGTTGCAGTTTGTCTCGTGTCGTCAGCCTTTTGGATTTCTGTTGGACAGCCGTTGTTTATTAAACCACTGAACCATACCTGCTCCGCTCTGTGTCCTGCTTTTGGGTCCTCCAACCTGCTCCACCCTGCTCCACACCACCGATCGTGACAAAACCGCGCATCTGATAGGCCAGAGAAATAGTCTGAACGATCCAGTTGCTGATGGTGTGTTTTAGAATCGGGGAGCCCAGCCTTGGGGGACCCGAAACACACCAGCAACTGGTCTGCTTTCCTCCACCGGGAAGACCTCAGAGTATAAACACTCAGTGCTCTGACAGGGCAGAGCAGATGAAGTCTCCCATCCTCCGCCGTCACATGAGGTGGGGGATGAAACGCCTGCAGCACCATGGACACTACCAGTCTGGCCGGAACCTTAGGGACATAACCTGGACAAGGGTGCAGTATGGCCCTGACCCTCCCCGGGGCAAACTCCAGGCATCGGGGAGACACCGAAAGTGCCTGGAGATCCCCCACCCTCCTCAGAGAGATGATAGCGAGGAGAAAGATCATCTTAAGGGTCAGGTGCTTGGCCTCAGCCGACTCCAGGGGTTCGAAGGGGGCCTCAGCCAGCGCTTCAAGAACCACTGCCAGGTCCCAGACGGGAACCCTGGAACGAGTCACGGGTCTCATCCTCCAGGCTCCACGGAGGAAGCACACAACAGGTGGAAGCCTCCCCAAGGGCCCATCACTCAGAGGGGCGTGGAATGCTGAAATGGCAGCCACATACACTTTGAGCGTGGACGGGGAGAGGCCGGCGGAGAAACAATGCTGGAGGAACTCCAGTATCACAATTACCGAGCAGGTAACTGGGTCCACCGCCCATTCTCTGCACCAGGTGGTGAACACATTCCACTTTAGGCCATACATCCTGCGCCCCCTCAGGGGCCAGACCCATAGCTGCCACAGGGCGGGGTGCGGGTGAAAGATCTGGCCCTCCACCTGGGACAGCAGGTTTCTCCTCAGAGGGACCTGCCAGGGTGGGCCCTCGAGGAGCGATATTAAATCCGAGAACCACACTCGTGCCGGCCAAAATGGGGCTACTAGTAGTAGACTGATGCTGTCCTGGCGGACCCGCTCCAGGACCCCCGGGAAACGCATATAGACGCAGCCTCGGCCACGTCTGCACCATGGCATCCAGCCCTAGCGGGGCTGGGGGCGAGATGGAGAATCACAGGGGACAGTGCGCCGTCTCTCGGGACGCAAACAAGTCCACGTCTATGGGGCCGAACTCTTCGCATAATAACTCCACCACCTCGGGGTGGAGTCTCCCTTCCCCGGGTCTCAGCCCCTGTCTCGACAGCAGGTCTGCTCCTTGATTCTGGGTCCCAGGGATGTACATTGCTCTGAGGGACAGCAGTCTCTGCTGGGACCACAGAAGGATCTGATGTGCCAGTTTGCATAACGGGCGCGAGCACAGACCCCCCTGGTGATTCAAATAGGCCACCACTGCCGTATTGTCGGTTCTGACAAGGATGTGGCGACCGTGGAGGGTGGGCAGAAAACTCCTCAGAGCTCTGAAAACCGCCAACATTTCCAGGCAATTTATGTGCCAAGAGAAATGATGCTCCTCCCAGGAGCCTCTCGCAAAGCGGCTGTCCATGACCGCGCCCCATCCCGTGAGTGAGGCATCTGTTGAAATAATTGTTCGGCGACAGATCGCTCCCAACACGGGACCTTGGGACAGGAACCAAGATTTCCTCCATACAGACAGGGAACAACGGCACCCGCTCGTAACCCGTATCAGACGGAGCGGATTTCCCCTCGGGGAGAATCCCTTGGATTTTAGCCACCACTGCAGGGCTCTCATGTGCAGTAGTCCGGAAGGTATTATACTGGACGCTGCTGCCAGAAGACCCAATACCCACTGAAAGTGTTTTACAGTGATGGCGCGGCCTAACTGCACTCTGGTCACTAAGGACAAAATGGGAAGGTGGGCCCGCATCGTCGTTGAGTCCCACACCACCCCTAGGAACATAGTCCGTTGGGCGGGCGTCACCACGCTCTTCTTCGCGTTGAGCTGCAGCCCCAAACGCTGAAGGTGGGCGAGGACGACATCTCGATGAGCCAGTCGTCGATGTAGTTTAGTATGCGGATGCCCTGGAGCCTCAGCGGGGCCAGAGCTGCATCCATGCATTTGGTGAATGTGCGAGGAGAGAGTGCTAGGCCGTACGGAAGAACCCAATACTGGTACGCCGCGCCCCCGAAGACGAACCTCAGGAACTTCCTGTGAGAGGGACGGATGGAGATGTGGAAATATGCGTCTCGTAGATCTATCGTGACAAACCAATCCTCGGATTGGATGTGACTGATGATGTGGGGATGGTGAGCATCCTGAACCTGAATCTCCTCAGAGATTGCTTCAGGGACCGCAGATCTAAAATCGGACGCAGTCCTCCGTCCTTCTTGGGAACTATGAAGTACCAGCTGTAGAACCCAGACTCCCTGACTGGCGGGGAAATGAGTTCTATGGCCCCTTTCTCCAGCAGAGAGTGAACTTCTTGTCCCAACACCTGGCTCTGCCCCGCGTGCACCGCAGTCCAGACCACCCCTTTGAACTTCTGCGGGGGGTGGACCCGGAACTTCAGCCTGTAGCCATCCACTACGGTGCGCAGGACCCACGGGGAAATGTTTGCAAGGCTCCGCCATGCTTCTACAAAATCCGCTAAGGGTACCAACCCCTCAGCGCTGGTGGCCGGTGTTATGCGTGGCGGAGAACCGCCAGGGAAACTCACCGGCGACCCACGGTGTTTGAGCCCAATCGTTTTCCAGCTGCAACCCCTTGAGGCGGGCAGACTGGTGAGAGCTGGCAGCTAGTGTGTCCTGAGCGCCAAGATGGTGGGAAGCCTGTTGCCTGAGCCGTCACGAGGGATGGGGACCTCGGTCAGTCTCTCTCGGGGGGGTGGTGGTGGTGGCCCCCCTACTCGAAACCTCAGGACCTCTTCCCCGAGCCCGCCGAGACTGAATGACGGTCCTCAGGCCCGTCTTCTCGGGGGGCTGTGGGCGAGAGAGTCGCCTCGGGTCCCAGGTTTGTTGAGAGGGACTATGGGAAGTGACGCTTCGCTTCTGGCTCCGGTGGTAGGAGCTAGCCGAGGGCTGAGCTCGTCTCTCTTCAGCTGTCGCCATCCTGGACCCAGTCCGGTGGGGGGAGATATTGCTCAAACGCCTCTCCCTGCCTTTGGTGTGCTGAAACCTGCTGACGACAGCATCCACTACCTCACCAAACAGGCCAGTAGGAGAGAGGGGCACATCCAGGAGAAAAGCCTTCTCCTTCCCCTGGATGCCTGAGAGGTTGAGCCACAGATGGCGTTCCGTAGCCACTGGAACGGGCCGTCTCCTTGGTAACACGGAGTGTTAAGTCCGTAGCTCTACGGAGCTCAGTCAGGTCCTCCTCAGAGGGACCTCCCCCTAGGTCACAGTCTTTGAGAAGATTGGCCTGGTACGCCTGCTAGGTGGCCATGGTGTGCAGTCTTGCACCAGCTCGACCCGCTGCCATGTAGGCCTTGCCCATCAAAGCGTATGTCGTCCGACACGGCTTGGTGGGGAGCGCAGGCGTCTGAAGGAATGAAGCGAGGGTGGGAGAAAGATAGCTCGCGAGTGCTTCCTCCACCCGAGGCATCGTTCCAAAGCCGTGCTGCTTAGTTTCTGTCATGCTGCTGTAGTCCAGCAGAGGGGACACAGCCGTGCAGAGCAGCTCTCTTTTTTTTTTTTTTTTTCTCGGTCTGTTCCATGATTTACACAACTCATTGTGTAGAATGGTGAGGATCGACGCGGGGGTGGCGCTCGGGCTGCAGAAAGCTCATTGAGGTTACTGCCGGCCGCGGCTCCTGCCCCACCTCTCATAGCTGGGCGCGGTCTGATGACGTCAGCCCAGCTCCCGGAAGTCATCCTACATGATGCTACGCACATCTAGCTCCTCAGAATCAGACTGTGCAAGCCTCTCCAAACTCATACCTCGGGCGGGAGAAGCCGAGAGACCGACTCCCGAACGGGGAAGAGAGGAGGCAGAGTCAGCAGACGAGGAACGGGAAAAGCCTCAGCAGTCCCGATGTCCTCGGAGATGTAGCGCTGGGCGCCCCATGACCGAACCGCCTCAGCGACCGCCGGCCGTCGAGCCACGGGGAGAGCGCATCCGGCCGTCTTCGGAAAAGAGAGCCGCATGGGACCTCAGCACCCTCAGGGGCAAGGCCTCGCAATGGCCGCAAGCAGCCCCCTCGAGAGCTGCCTGGGCATGCGGCATCCCCAGACAGGAAACACACAGGGCATGAGTGTCCCCAGCCGTGATGTAGCACGGGCATGGAAAGACACACTGCCTGAACTGCTCACCAGCCATCTCTTCTGCTTCTCCTTCCAGGTAATTTCGTCTTGTGGTAGCTTTCTTCTGAGTAGTCTCAAACATGCCAGAGTGCCTGCTGAATAGAAAAAAGCTAATGTGTCCTATGTGCCGGCGTGCTTATACTGTATACCCCCTCCGGTTACGCCGTCACACACTACCGTTCTAGTAACACCAATAGGATTGGAGTAGTTTCATTCATAGTTGCCTGCCACGCCCAGAGGCATTCCCATAGTGTCGTCACCGACGCACTTCGAGTTCCCTCGAAGGGGAACTATACTTACCTTGGCCTCAACATTACATACACAGGGAACTTCAACACGGCTGTGAAAGATCTGAGGGACAAAGCAAGGAGTGCTTTCTATGCAATAAAAAGAAACATTAAAATCTATATTCCAATTGAAATCTGGCTTAAAATTTTCCAATTTGTACTAGAACCAATAATTCTATATGGTAGCGAAATTTGGGGACCAAAACTAAATAATGAATTTGACAAATGGGACAGAACAATCATAGAATCTTTCCATTCTGAGTTTTGTAAGAGCATCCTGCAGGTGCAGAGAAAAACACCAAATAATCTGTGCAGAGCAGAGCTCGGCCAATACCCCCTCTTACTAAAAATACAGGAAAGATCAATACAATTTTACAATCACTTAAAATCAGGTAACCCCCAAACATACCATCACAAAGCCCTAACATACCAGGAACTGAAACCAGAGAAGAGTCCCCTCAGCCAGCTGGTCCTGAGGCTCTCTGCAGTAACAAGTCCCCAATGACCTCAGGACAGCAACACTAACTCAAGCAGACCAAACCAAATTATCAAAAAGCAGAAAGAAAAATATATTGAATACTGGAAAGAAACGACCAAAACACAAAGTAAATTACAATGTTAAAACACAGAATTGACACTGGCAAACTACCTGTCCTGTGTCACACTGGGAGCAGAGTCTCTCTTCTTGTGGTAGCCAGCTCTGTCTGTGTCCATCTCTTTTCTATGGCCAAGCTGTGTTCACTCAGTCTGTATGTTGTCAACATTTTTCTTGGTTTAGGACATTTTATTGTGCTCAGGTAGAGACAGAGCTGCACTTTGTAACCTCATGCCCTAAATATAAAACACTAAGACAAAAACACTTTGCAAACATTTCCCAAATATACCCCGAATTCAGATTTATATCAGACACACAGAAACTCCCCTATTTACTGAGAGAAATGCCCAAATGTGAAATAATTGCTGCAAAATATGTCTCCTCATGCCATGAAGGGAGGACAACCAGTTGAAACTCAGACTGATAAATAATTGTACAAATTTTCAAATTATCATTATTTTGATTGATATTTTTAATTGTTTTGATTTTAAATTTCACTTTTGATACTGATTTCTTTTTATTATTATTATTATTTTATTTATTTATTTTTATTAAAAAAATTAATATACACACACGTTTACGGTATTATCTATTTATTTTATTTTATTTTTTAATAGTAACAATATGACTAGTAATAACAATTGTAGCAAAGGTTGTCGAGCAGGAGTATGGTACCAGCAAGCGACTCACAACCACAGATCCAGACTTCACAGCTCCAGAAACACCTGAAGAAACAGATAGGAGGTGAGAGGGGAGGGACGAGAAAGCACAAGACTACGGGAAAGAGAAGAAGTTGAGTTAGTAACGTGCATTAATGGGATTAGGATGCATACAAATGGAGAGAAAGAGGAGAAGAGAGAAGCTCAGTGCATAATGGGTAGTCAGTCCCCCGGCAGTCTAGGCCTTAGTCTTGGTTTTCCGCCCACCCTTTCCCTCCACCAATTTGCCTACCGCAAGAACAGGAGCACAGAAGATGCAGTCTCCATAGCACTGCACTCTGTCCTCTCATATCTAGACAATAATGACACATATGCTAGAATGCTGTTCACAGACTTCAGCTCAGCATTTAACACTGTCATCCTTTCTAAGTTAATCTCCAAACTCACAGATCTGGGAATCAGAGCTTCTATCTGCAACTGGTTATTGGACTTTCTGACCAACAGGCCCCAACATATACGGATGGAACACAGCCACAAGACTGTGTGATGAATCTGTTCTTCTACTCCCTCTTCACCCACGACTACAGAACTGGAACCATCATCAAACACCATCATCAAATTTGCAGATGACACCACAGTAACTGGCCTCGAACAACGATGATGACAGGGAGGAGGTGGATCGCCTGGCTGCCTTGTGCGATGACAACCTACTGCTCAACACCAAGAAGCTCATCGTGGACTTCAGGAGGAATGCTGACACTCAACCAGTCATCTACATCATGGGTGTGCCAGTGGGGCGTGTGGCCAGTTTCAAATTTCTGGGGATCCACATCTCACAGGTTCTTACCTGGACGACTAACTGCTCCAACCTGGTCAAGACGGCTCACCAGCTAACTTTTTCCGTTTTAAGGACTAAACTTGACTAAATTTTGCAAATTCAGATAGAAATTCAGAATATAACATATTCTTCATCACTCAAGCAGGTTTCAGTAAGACAAAATAAATCAATATTATGATCTGATATTAATTAATTTACTAGTACACCTTTAGAAGAGAGAGATACGATGTTTTAACAGTCCACATTTAAATCTCTTCTTTTTTGCACTATTACACATTTTTATTTGGTTTTTATACACAGCTCCTCCTCTGTTTACTATTGATTTAAATAATTTAAATGGTTGGGGGGCAGACACTGTCACTATGGAGCTATATAAATGCTGAAATGGAGGAGCAGAGAAGCGTGTAATACTGCTATTCCGTCTCCTGGTCTCAACTCTGGATTGTCATGGATTTGGTCCACAAATAAACTTGGCCAGATTTGTAGAAATGAGAGCTGCTCCTTCCCAAGTGGGATGGATGCCGTCTCTCCGGATCAGACCAGGTCTTTCCCAGAAAGTCTGCCAATGATCTACAAAAAGGTACAAAATATGGTAATGTTAGCTACCAAAACTCTTGTGAACAACTATGAGATTTAGTGAGACTCGCTAAAAGATGGAAAGAACTGTGCTTAAGCAGAACTGATGTCAGATTAAGTGTGTAATGGATAAATAGCCGCTGTAATGAAGAATCTAACACGTTTAACTGGTTTTCAGGTAGAGCAGCAAAAATACGCTACCAGTGTGCCTCCTGCTGCACGTCAGCACGTAGAGAGGTGGGAATTTACTCTGCAAACATTATGTATTGGTGCAGCTGCCTATAGCGCCACAGACTGTACAGGAGCTCATTGATGCCCTGACCCAGGTCTGGGAGGAGATCCCCCAGGACACCATCCACCATCTCATCAGAAGCATTCCCAGACGTTGTCAGATTGCATACAGACATGTGGGGGCCAGACACACTACTGAGTCATATTATGAGTTGCTGTGATGAAAGTCACACAGGTTGCATCAGCCTGTGATTTCAGTTTTTTTTAACTTTGATTTTTAGTGTGATTTTGACACCAGCCCCTAGTTTGTTAGTGGTATTGGTTTCCATTGGCCCTTGTTACGTCATTTTGTTCTCAACGAATTATGCAATGCACAGGAAAGATTTTAAACTATTTAGTTCATCAAGATCTGATTTGTGATTTAACTGTTCTCATAATTTTTTGAGCAGTCTAGTATAAGTGAGAAAAAACAACAATTAAATATGATCCTCCTTAACGAGCAGCAAACTTTAATTCATTTTAATTTAATTATTATTGAAGTTCAAGCAACTACTGTAACATTACATACTGTCCAAACCATGATATAAACAAAATAACATGACTTTGCAGTGCATTGTGGGCCAAGGAAGGGCAATCTCAAGTGTTGAGTATCATTACTTTTACTTTTACTCATTTGGCAGATACTTTTATCCAGAGGTTCTTGAAGTTAGAGAATGACATCCCTGCTCTGATGGCATTCCACCATTGTTGTGTCACTTGTGAGAACAGCCGGGACTGAGATTGCGTTGTATGTAAGACTGGCAGAGCCAGACAGCATTCGTTCGAAGGGTACAGTGGCTGAGAAGGAACGTAAGCTTTTGTTATAGAGTTTAGATGGATAGGTGCAGACCCAGTAGTTACTCTGTATGCAAGCATTAATGACTCAAATTTCATTTGGGAGGCCATGTGTACCCAGTGAAGGTCCCTGAGTAGTGGGGTCACATGAGGCCTTTTGGGTTAATCCAAAACCAGATGTAATTGACCTTTCCATTAAAGAGTTAGTAGTTTTTATCATATAGACCATGCCAGCTTTGGTAAGAAATTGCAGGGCGTGGGTAGTGATGGCGCAGTGGATAAGACACATCCCTTTGGTGCGAGAGACCCCTGTTCAATTCCCCACTGTGACACATACACCAATGTGTCCCCAAACAAGACTCTAAACCCCTAGTTGCTCCAGAGGCATTTTACCTCTGACATATATAGCAATTGTAAGTTGCTTTGGATAAAAGCGTCAGCTAAATGAATAAATGTATAAGAAAACACATTTATTTTACTACTTTACAACAGTGCCATCAAGTGATGACATCACAAAACAACAAGGCATGTGGAATTGTTCTATCAACAAGAATAAATGAGAGACTTAAAAAAAGAGAAGAAATTGATAAATAAATGGCAGGGCAGAGGTTAAAACATGATTAAATCTGTATATTGGGGAGACTAAACAACCACTACACAAACGCATGGCTCAGCACAGAAGGGCTAACTCCTCAGGTCAAGACTCTGCAGTCTACTTACATCTGAAGGACAGAGGACACTCGTTTGAGGATCACCAGGTGCACATTTTAGACCGAGAAGATGGATGGTTTGAAAGGTGTCAAGGAAGCCATCTACACCCGGGTTGAGAAGCCATCATTGAACAGGGGAGGGGGTCTACGCCACCACTTACCTTTCATCACTACCCAGGAAACTCAACAAACGTAACCTATTGGCCTCAGGTGAAGATGCCAACGATGGTCGTTCAGTCTTGGCCACGGGTAGTCCTAACAACTGTAACGACTGTCATTGCAACAACCAGGAACATTAACGAACCAGCAGTAGCAAACGACCCCACTGAGGTTAAATAGCTGAGTTTCCCTACCAGTCAGTAAGAACTGAAGAAGTCCCTTGGATGGGGGACGAAACGTCTTCCAGTATCTTCAACCAAGTCCAGTTGCCCTTGACTTTAACCTTCGCTGGATAACTATGACCTGGATGACTGAGAATCTTCACAGACATTGATTAAAACTGTTTTTACCTCAGTCTGCGTGCACGTCCTCGTGGGTCTATTTCAAGTAGCCAGCTATTTAAAATTCTTTGTGTGGTTCATCAACGGTGATAAATTATCCTAAAGTCCCGCGAGGTGCGGACAACTCAGCACAACACCAGTGAAGTTGGGGCTCGGTCTCTTCAGCAAGTGTTCCTCTTCTGCCACTGCGCACATACATGCTACGTCTACACATGCACACTGATGACCCAGGGTTAGGGTTACAATTTTGGATTTATTCACGCAATTTAAAAACATTTATTGAAGTTTTATGTTTTTCTGTTTATATGCTCATTTACAGCATTAAACGTTGAAATGTATATTGTAATAGGCTGTATATTAACTCATTGGGAGAAAACTGGTAGTTCTATGTAAAATTGGACGTTGCATCCCCTTATTGCCAAAATGGCATGATCCTTGTTTCGCTGCAAAGCTTAGACTGCGAGATTGACAGTTGAATCAGGCTCAGCCCATCAAAGCATTGAATCTTCAACTAGTCGGGGTCAACCCTAAAATTAAGTCTGACAGTGTGTGTATGGCGGACTTATTAACAACAATGTACACTTGCAACAGTCACAATAGTCTCGTTTGCTATGTAATCCAAGGTGCAATCCACCCACCATACATGTAGTATTTTGATGCCACAAGCACACACACAGAGCTGGATCAAAGCCTGGTCCATCACTCTGCCCTAATTGTTATGACAACAATGTTAAGGAGAGCTGCACTAATTGCTGTGTTAATGAGAGGATAATTGAGGAAAGGAAGTAAAATAGAAAGGGGCATCGTTTAGAATCACAGCCTGTCACTGGGTGTGTGGATATCCTACAGAGAGAGCTACAGGGAAAAAGACAAATACAGTTGACCTAAAGTACTGGGGAAAAATGCAAGAATAAACTGGAACTTAGTCAAGCATCTCATCACAGTATAATTAACGATCTGGTTTTTGTCTGACTGTTTTTTGCTTTTTACATTCATCTCCCTTTTAGGAATATCAGATAATTAAGAAATCAGCCCGCTCCCTGAGCACCATTCAAGTGGAGTCTCCATGGCGACTGGCACAGCCGTCCATTATCTCCAGTATAGTGCTGATGAAAGGACAGGGCAAGGTAAGTGCACTCCTTGGACATGTATGCATGAATAAAGCTCAGGTTATGTGTATGTAAATGAACAATAACAGATGCATTACTTTATTTATTTATTACTTTACTTCAGTTACTACTATCTACTACTATCAATTATGTGTTTGTTTTGAATCACAAATTGCAGAAATGCTTTATTCACCAAACATAACAATAGTGTTGCATCATCATACTATTTCCAAAACAAGGTTAATATTGCCATGCCTTTAATTATGCATTTCACACAGCATATCAAAAAACCTGGGGGGCTGGACATTCAAAAAGAAAGTCCCCTGCTGGAACCCGACACATTGTGATTATGTGATATGGTCCTTTTTTGAAATTGAAAGGACAGCATCACACCTCAAAATAATGAGATTCCTGTGGTGATATTGTTGTACACATTTTTGAAAATGTATAGCATTTTGTTGCCTGTTTCACAGCAGTATGTGCAAAGCTGGTGTTCTAAAGATTTATGCTGCCTTGTTGAAAAATGCTACCATAGCGCACATTGATTCGACTGAACACATTTATAAACACCCTCCACAAGGAAGGTAAGCCACTAAAGGTTTTTGCTGAAAGGGCTGGCTGTTCACAGAGTGCTGTATAAAAGCATAAAGCTGACTGGAAGTGTGGTAAGAAAAGGTGCACAAGCAACAGGGATGACCGCAGCTTTGAGAGGATTGTCAAGCAAAGCAGATTCAAGAACTTGGAGGATGTCCACAATGTGTGGACTGAGGCTGGAGTCAGTGCATCATGAGCCACCAGGCACAGATGTGTCCAGGAAATGATATACAAGTGTCACATTCCTTTTGTCAAGCCACTCCTGAACCAGAGACAGTGTCAGAAGTGTCTTACTTAGGCTAAGGAGAAAAAGAGTGTCAAACACAGGTCCAGAACCACTAGTAACTGGTTTGCTTACCATGTTTTTACTGTGGTTGAGTGGCCAGCCAACTCGTCAGACCTGAACACCATATAGAATCTATGAGGTATTTTCAAGAGGAAAATGAGAGACACCAGACCAACAATACAGGCAAGCTGATTGTCTCCATGCCATGCCACATTGATGTAGTAATTCATGCAAAAGGAGCCCTGACCAAGTACTGGTGCATAAATTAAACTTTTTCAGAACTTTTAAGGTTGTCAATTCTGTATTGGACGTTCTTTTTTCTAATATTTTGAGATAAGGATTTTTTATTTCCATGAGCTGTAAGCCGTCATCAAGATTAAAACAAAAAAAAGGCCTCAAATATTTCACTTTATACACTGAAAATTATACACACAACACTTTTGTTTTTGCCCCCAAGACTTTCACTATGTACGCAAAAGGCCTATTTCTCTCAAATATTGTTCACAAATGTCAAAATCTGTGTTAGTGAGCATATCAAGATGCTGATCAGACAGCATTGGTATTGCACAGGTGTGCCTTAGGCTGGCCACAATAAAAGGCCACTCGAAAATGTTCAGTTTCGCTGTATTGGTGGGGTCTGGGTCTGGGAGTTCAACTCATGATGAATGGTGCAAAAAAGTGTTAGGTTTATAATTTGGTTCAGTGTATGTAATGAATGGAAAAATATATGAAAGAAAATGTTGTTCTTCTTGTAGGGCCTAGGATTCAGTATTGTCGGTGGGCAGGACTCAGCACGTGGTCAGATGGGGATTTTTGTCAAAACCATTTTCCCTCATGGAGCTGCAGCAGCTGATGGACGACTGAAAGAGGGTAACCATCCCATTTACATTCATGAGAGAAACAAATAATTTAAATATTGAAACTGCAGTGATTATTTAGGGCCCGAGCACGAAATGTGTGAGGTCCCTAATGAAACTGAAGGGATTTTTTTCCCCTGCAAAGTAACCTCAATTTTGGGGGCCTAAACATACTCGAAAACTCACCAAACTTTGTACATAATTCTGGGGTTTTGCGCATGGGCGTGGCAAAATGGCTCGCCCCTACAGAGCAGCCCCTGGACAAAGTTTGACCTACGTGTACAAAATTTCTGTGGAACGCGTATCATGTCCACATGTACAAAAAAGCCTCTTGGAGCGATGCCAAACACCCAACAGGAAGTCGGACATTTTTGGATTTAATGGTCATTTTTGGCGATTTACACACTTTGTACTTTAACAAACTCCTCCTAGGGAATTAGTCCAATCAACTTCAAATTTTTGCTCTGCAGTCTAAACCCATTGATGATTTAAAGTGAGTTTTCGTTCATGAGCATGCCCATAGCGTGGCCTCGAAAATTGACGATTCGCCAAGAAACAGGAAGTTGTTGTAATTTCAGTATACATGCTCACATCTGCACCAAATTTAATATGGATAATAAGAGTCCCGCCATCAACACATCCATCTGCTATCATTTACTGAAAGTCATAGCGCCACCTGCTGGCATAAGGAAATGTCACGTTTTATGCTACAATGGACTACTCTTAGCAGGTTAGCCATGGCAACTTCATATATGTCCCAGAAAACCCTTAACACATTGACGATGCCATGTTGTTAAAATTGGCGCTGGCGTGGCGGTGAAGTTCCACGCTTTGCTATGACACAGGAAGTTGTTGTAACTTGACTGTACATGCTCAGATCTGTACCAAAGTTTAGACATTTAATAAGAGTCCCGCCCTGAATACATGTACATGACGACATTCACCCACAGTCATAGCACCACCTGCTGGGAACAGGAAATGATCTATAACGAAGCAGCCCCTGTGGCACGTTTCACCTACACATATGAAATTTCAGTGGCACATGTGTCATGTGCAGACGTACCAAAAAACCTCATGGAGTGATGCCCTAAACCCAACAGGAAGTCGGCCATTTTGAATTTTATGATAATCTTTGGGGGTTTTTTACACACTCTGTACGTCAATGAAGTCATCTTAGAGAATTAGTCTGACCGACTTCAGACTTTCCCTGTCTACTCTAAAGCCATTAAAAGCTGTACAAACTGAGTTTATGTGGAATGGCGTGCCCATGGCGTGGCATCCAAAATTAATAAATAAAAGTAATAGGAACATTGATTAAATATATATACTGTGATCCACATTTACACACCCATCTCAGTCTAATTGTATACTTCTTTGTGTAGGAGATGAGATTCTGGAAGTGAACGGAGAGTCTCTTCAAGGACTCACACATCAACAGGCCATCCTGACCTTCAAGGTGGACTGCATGTTCATATGACTAAAAGTGTTTTTAAGTCATACATAAAATGTTGAAGAAATTCATCTGTAGACTACAGAACATCAAACTTGAATGTTTTTGTCTCTCTATACGAAAGATCCTCCTTTTACGCTTACAGTGCTGGCAAGTAAACTGACTTGATCACATTTTGTTAGCTTTTGAATTTGTCGGAAGCTCTGTCAGAAGGTAACAGCTCAAAGTTTTCATCTCTACTTCTTAAACATTAAACCTTATTTATATTGTTCCAACAGCAGTTGAAAAAAGGTGTTGTGACGTTGACAATTCGAACTCGTCTGCGCAGTCCCAGCCTGACACCCTGTCCAACACCCACCCTCCTCAGCCGCTCCAGCTCACCCAACTCCAATACCAGCGGGGGAACACCTATTCCTTTGGGGTTTGAAGAGGCTGATGGCTACAGGGGCCCCGGCCCTGGTCCAAAAGACTGCGTCATTATGGAGGTCACACTCAATAAAGGTTAGCTGACATTACAGAGAACCCCGGCTTTCTTGGTTTTGATTTCACTTCCTGTTTGCCGATGTCCTGCTTGTATATTTTCCTGACACCAAGAAAATAGTTAATTTGCATTTTATGCTTGATTTAAAAACAGTATTGTAGAGTGCAACAATGAAGATTTTGGAACCTGCTGCAGGGATTTGCTGCCATTTAGACACAAGAGCATTAGTTACATTTTTTCAATTCAATTTTATTTATATAGCGCCAAATCACAACAGAGAGCAAGCGAGAGAGAAAGGAACAGAGAGAAAGAGGGAGGGGGGTGGAAGGAGAGAGAAAGGGGAGGGAGGCAGCCTACACAATATACACACAGAGGTACAGACAGTAAAGGTAATGTTGCTATAAACTGAATGAATAATGGTACAGATATTTACAGTAGTGTTAATGATAATAATCGTAATGTTAATGATTATAATTACAATAATAACAATAGGACTAGTAACAATTGTAGCAGAGGGTGTCGAGCAGGAACACGGGGGCAGCAGGGGACTCGCAACCACAGATCCAACTCCAATCCAACTTAGTGCGGCCCAACACAGATGCATTCTGCATTCCAGTTCAAATCAAAGGTGTTAAATGGGGTCAGGAGGTCAGGGCCTAAACAAAATTAATTTAATAAATACATTTATTTATTGACTTTTTCTAAAATATTTAAATATTAAAATATTATTTCCCTTCATTGGAATTAAGTGTGCTTTCATACCTGCCTGATTTAGTTCAGTTGAATCGCACTAGAGTTCTGTTCCCCCCTTGGTGTGGTTGGTTTGGTTTGTTTGCTGCTTTTTGGTTAATTTTGCCAACTCATCAACTGATTCATACTGGAGCAAACAGTGTGGTGTGAAAAGGCCCTTGTTCCGGACCAAATGAACCAAATTCCAAATGTGAAAGCCCCCTAATTGGCCCAATGCAGGAAAAACAGACCCAAACCAAATATATAATAAAGTATGTGAACATTTTGGGGATTTTTGGCAGCTGTGTCTTAGGGGGTAGACCTGCCTATCAAACAACCGAAACCAGCATCTGCTCCCTGTGTGTTCAATGCTTCTTTCATGTTACCTGGTCCGTGCTTGTAAAATATCAACCGCGACTTGTAATGCCATTTCAAGTTTTTAACCAAGTGAAGTCTGTGCGAGTGAACACATGCACATAAGACAATGTGTTTATGCTGCTCCCTGATAAAAGATACCTGCTGATACCTGTTCAGAAAAAACAACAAGAAAACTGGAATCTGACGGTAACTTGTTTTAACAAGCTAGATAAAAGCTAATGCCTTGGCAGTGGCAAATAACTTTGGTTTAATATTTGTTTTGATTACATTAATGCTTAAGTTGAGATTTACAAGAAATATTTTATTGTTACTGTGTAAAGGGAATACTGCTGGTAAAAAGCACATTATTTGTGTGTGTTTACACACCACATGTTAATGCACTTTTGTGTATATAGCAGTACATTTAAATTAAAAGACCGTAATACACTGCTTTAGAATTGATTATTCAATTTTGCACGTAACAATGCGATTAATTGCAAGATAATCATGCGATTAAAATTTTTTTAAAAAGAGGTGGTATTATGCTCATTTTCAGGTTCAAAATCTTAGTTAGGGGTTGTACCAGAACAGGTTTACATGGTTTAATTTTCAAAAAACACCATATTTTTCCTCATACTGCACATTGCTGCAGCTCCTCTTTTCACCCTATGTGTTGTACGCTCCGCTCTTAAACTTACGTTAAACTGTTGCCGGTGTTCTGACGATCTATGCTGCCTTGCTGAAAAATGCTACCATAGCACAAATCAATAGACTCGACTCTACTCGGCCCTGCAAGTATATCCAGCTGCAGCCTGCAGACTGTGAGGGAAGTTGACGGAAGTTGAACTTCCAAATATGGTTTGTCCCAGAAGACACTGCGCACAAAACGTGTTGACGTTCATCTCGGCTTACGTACATGATAGATCCTAATTCAAACTGTTTTATTCTTTAGAAGCCAACAACAGAACTTTAAATACACTTCTGAGAGGTTTTTAGGCGAGAAATCAACTGTGTAGATTTCGAAGATCGGCAGTTTTACGAAAATTGGCAACGAATCGAAAATGTGTTCAAACGTTTTCGGAGTTGAGAAGCTCCGCAAGTGCCGACCATGGTGCCGACAGGTGTTATATAGCTGCAGTAACGTTACCGGACGCTAGCTATGGTTAGCTCCCCCAGGCCCAGTCACACAGACCACAGCAGCCAACACAGCAGACCAGGAACAGCTGACCGATACTGATAATGTTCGTACCGTTGTTATTCTGTCAATAAATTTTCAGTAATGTTAATGTTTTAACTTAAATCGAGACACATCTGGCTCGTGATGTAACATTACAGAATATTTTTGGTTTGTGAAACTTAAAATCACTTTGGAAGAAATAAAATAAACAACAGTGGTATGAATTGAAACACTGCCTTATTATTATCATTAGGCTATTATAAACAAGTATTTGAAGGAATTATAGTATACATATATTAATATATAAGTATAGTATAGTAAATATTAACACATAACGTACACTGATTACTACATTGACACTTGACACCTTTTTTTTTAACGGCTCTTTTTCGCCGAGCGGTCGAGATAAACGTCATCGTGTTTTGTGCGCAGTGGCTTCTGGGACAACCCATATATGGAAGTTCAACTTCCGTCAATTTCTGTCACGTTTGTGTGGTTTTTGGAGCTCCACAACTCCGACAATATTCAAGCACATTTTTGTTCAGCCATCACTTCTCGTAAAACTGTCAATATTCGAAATCTACACAGCTGATTTCTCACCTCAAAACTTCTCAGAAGTGGATCTAGTGATGAAATTCCATACGAAAAATTATAATAAAAAACTTTCTGTTGCTGGCCTGTCTGGTGCACGCGATGATGAAGTGAATAGTGAATATTCTCTCTGACCACTCAGCAGTCTGTCGTGTTTTCACGTTACATTTTAGTATCCCTCAGCTCACTGGGAAACTCAACGGAGGTGAGGTGATACGAAAAAAAGTACCTGGAAGCAAGTACAGGTGCAAGATTTCTACAATGAAAAACCAAACTAAGGCGAGTTGAGCCAAAGCGCCTCCGCTCAAAATAGCTTGGTTTGAGGGCGTGCCTTACCGCCTAGCCGCTTGGCAAGCTTTATGACGCGTTTTCATTTTGATGTCACAAGTAAAGTAAGTGAAGGACCAGACTACAAACGAGCTGTTTTCAAGCGGTTCAGAGCAGTGCTTTCTGTGGGAGATGAGAACTCCCTTTGGGCTGGACTTTGGGCTTTTTCACTTTGCAAACCTGTTACATGCACAAAAAAGATATATAACTCAATAAAGGAGAGGGGAAAAGCCAAAAAGCAGAATACCACCTCTTTAATCGTTTCCCACCACTAATTATTTCCTTTTTGATGGGTAGTGTATGAATGTGTGTGAATTGGTGAATGTGTTGTAGTCTAAAGCGCTATGAGTGGTCGCAAAGACTAGAAAGGCACAATACAAATACAGACCATTTACCATCACTATGTCCTCATAATTTTTCAATTCAATACAATTTTATTTATATAGCGCCAAATCACAACAACAGTTATCTCACAGCACTTTTCATAGAAGAGCAGGTCTAGACCGTACTCTATGATGCTATTTACAGAAGCCCAACAGTTCCCACCAAGAGCAAGCACTAGGCGACAGAGGCAAGGAAAAACTTCCTTTTAAGAGGCAGAAACCTCGAGCAGAACCATGGCTCAGGGTGGGCGGCCATCTGCCTCGACCGGTTGGGGTGAAGGAGAGAGAGGGAGAGAGAGAGAGAGAGGGCAGGAGAGGAACAGAGAGAAAAAGAGAGGGATGGAAGGAGAGAGAGAGGGAGGCAGCCTACACAATATACACACACAGAGGTACAGACATTAAAGGTGATGTTGCTATAGACTAAATGAAAAAATGGTACAGATATTTATAGTAGTGTTAATCATAACAGCCGTAATGTTAATTATTATAATAACAATAATAATAATAGGACTAGTAACAATAGTCGTTGCAGCAGAGGGTGTCGAGCAGGAACACAGGGGCAGCAGGTGACCCGCAGCCACAGATCTAGACCCCACAGCACCAGAGCCAGAAAACCTGCAGGAAGTGATAGGAGGAGAGAGGAGAGGGACGAGAAAGCACAAGACTACCGGAAAGGGGAGAAGTTGTGTTAGTAACATGCAATAATGGGTTGAGGTTGCATACAGAGGGAGAGAGAGTAGAGGAGAGAGGAGCTCAGTGCATCATAGGAAATCCCCCGGCAGTCTAGGCCTAAAACAGCATAACTAAGGGATGGTTCAGGACTAACCTGAGCCAGCCCTAACTATAAGCTTTATCAAAGAGGAAAGTCTTAAGCCTACTCTTAAATGTGGAGATGGTGTCTGACTCCTGAACCCAAACTGGAACCTGGTTCCACAGGAGAGGAGCTTGATAGCTGAACGCTCTGGCTCCTAGTCTACTTTTGGAGACTCTAGGAACCACAAGTAACCCTGCATTCTGGGAGCGCAGTGCTCTGGTGGGGTAGTAAGGTACTATGAGCTCTTTAAGATAAGATGGTGCCTGACCATTAAGAGCTTTGTAGGTAAGAAGAATGATTTTAAATTCTATTCTGGATTTTACTGGAAGCCAATGCAAAGAAGCTAAGACAGGAGAAATATGATCTCTTTTCCTGGTTCCTGTCAAAACACGTGCTGCAGCATTCTGTTATACACATATAACTGAGTATCATCTGCCGAAGATCAGCTGAAGAGTCTTAACGGACTTTTTCGAGCAGCCTGATAATAAGGAATTGCAGTAATCCAGCCTAGAATCAATCATTTTTAGACAGGATGTTCCTGATTTTCGCAATATTACGTAGGTGAAAAAAGGCGGTCCTTGAAATTTGCTTAATGTGTTTAGCTAACTTATGAGTTTCATCTGGTTTGATCAATAGATATAAATGAGTATCATCTGCATAACAATGAAAGCTTATGGAATGTTTCCTGATAATATAGGAAGCATATATAAAGTGAAGAGGATTGGTCCGAGGACAGATCCTTGAGGAACTCCATGACTAACTTTGGCATGCATGGAGGACTCATCGTTAACATGTACAAACTGAAATCGATCTGATTAGGACTTAAACCAGCTTAGAGCGGTTCCTTTAATGCCAATGAAATGTTCCAGTCTCTGCAATAGGATCTGATGGTCAATGGTATCAAATGCAGCACTAAGATCTAATAAAACCAGTACAGAGACAAGTCCTTTGTCTGATGCAATGAGGAGGTCGTAATTTTCACCAGAGCTGTCTCTGTGCTATGATGAGCTCTAAATCCTGACTGAAAATCCTCAAATAAACTATTGCTCTGTAGAAAGTCACACAGCTGTTTAGCAACTGCTTTCTCCAGAACCTTAGAGAGAAACAGCTACTTTAAAGTATTGTGGTACATAGCCTGTTGATAGAGATAGATTTATCATATCTAGTATAGAGGTGCTGACTAAGGGTAAAACATCTTTAAGCAACCTAGTCGGGATGGGGTCTAAGAGGCAGGTTGATGGTTTAAATGAAGAAATTATTGAAGTTAGTTGGTAAAGATTGAGGGAAGCAAAACAGTCTATTTACCTTTTTAAATAATTTCGATGGTCGGGGGGCAGACACCGTCACTATAGGATTTTCACTAAGTAACTCCTGAAATGGAGGAGCAGAGAAGTGTGTTAGACTGCGACTCTGCGTAGGGTTTTGGGTGGGTAACTGCTGAATTAGAAGGGCAGAGAAGTGTGTTAGACTGCGACTCTGCCTCCTGGTCTCAGCTCTGGGTTGTCATGGATTTGGTCCACTAATAAACTTGGCCAGATTTCTAGAAATGAGAGCTGCTCCTTCCCAAGTGGGATGGATGCCGTCTCTCCGGATCAGACCAGGTCTTCCCCAGAAAGTCTGCCAATGATCTACAAAGCCCACATCGTTTGCTGGACACCACCTCAACAACCAGCGGCGGAATGACGACATGCGGCTATACATGTCATCACTGGTCAGATTTGGCAGGGGTCCAGAGAAAACTACGGTGTCCGACATTGTTTTTGCATATGTACACACCGACTCAACATTAATCTTAGTGACCTCCGACTGGCGTAACCGAGAGTCATTACCGCCGACGTGAATAACAATCTTACTATATTTACGTTTATCCTTAGCCAGCAGTTTCAAATAAGACTCAATGTTGCCCGCTCTGGCCCCAGGGATGCACTTAACTATGGCAGCTGGCTTCGCTAACTTCACGTTTCTCAAAATGGAGATTTTATATGGTGTATTCTTGCTTCTGGCGGCTGTAAGAATATCCAAGCAGGAATTCCATAATTTTGCTACCTTACAAACTTAAGAGGGAGGTCGGTGCTATTTTTGGAGTGATTGTGAACACTTCTTTTCTAATCGTGAATGTTTTTTTAAGAGCCTGGTGTTGGTCTGGGGATTGGAATCTGCTGTCTGACGCTGGAGAACTGCGCTCCTGGGATCTACATCCATAGCCTGGCACTGGGATCTGTGACAAAGATGGATGGCCGGCTCAGGTAGAATTTTCAGGGTCATCTTTGACATGGAAACAGATGAAGTTAACATGTAGTCGCACTGATACAAAGATACAAGATAAGCTCAATGATTAAAATGTTATTCGTGATGTGTACATTTTTGTTGGGGTTTGTGCAAGGAAAGCTCTCCTACAGTGTTGTGCTGACGCCTGTGCTTCTCTGGACAGTCGTGGAGATCAGATACTGGAGGTGGACTCAGTCAGTCTTCGTCATGCTGCTCTCAGCGAGGCCTATGCCATCCTCAGTGAATGTGGCCCTGGACCGGTCAGCCTCATTATAAGTAGGCATCCTAACCCCAAGGTAAGAGTCTATCTCTATTCATATAGATTGAACCATTCTCTTTTAAGATATTTAACATCTTAGAACTGTGTAAGAGTGTGATAATCTGTAGAACAGCATGAACCCTTGGGGTCTCTTTTCAAAAACACGGCAGACAATGTCCCACAAGGTACTTTGAGCATGTCAGAAGAATCCATGGCCATCTTCACAAGCCCTCCAGCTACTGCAGAGCAACCAGCCCCAGCATGATGCTGCCACCGCTCTGTAGTTGGGATGGCGGGTTTTTCATGATGAGAGATCATTGGTCAGAGTCACATTTTGGTCAGACCATAACACATTCATCCACTTAAGTTCATAACCCACACTGAGTGTCTGTTTCTGCAAGTGACTAAAACAGACAAAGCCCTCTGTGATGTCAGAAATCAATTTTCAGACACTGTTAGACAATCTCACATGCACTTTGCACATTGCCTCCTTTATTGTGAGTTTTTTCAGGAGTGTTGGCCATCTTGCAGATGGTAAACCGCTGAGGGTTCACATTACACCAACAAAGACATCAACCCTCATCTGTCATTACGTACTTTTATGCTTCTATGTATTCACTATATGCCATTTGAATGCATGTTCTTATTTATTTGTAACAAGTGCCCTTTATACTTTTTATACCTTTATCATTTAAAATGTTCCACGTTTTATTTAATATTTTCACACAATGCCTTTATTACTGTTGTGTTTTTTTCTAGTAGTAGCCAGAGTTGTGTTGTTCCAAGTTGTTTCAGTTGTGATAAAGCTCTTGCATCTCATTGCCTTTTCTCAGGTATCAGAACAGGAGATGGATCACATCATAGCTCGGTCCACACACAGGGACAAAATGAGCAAAAACAGACATTCATCTCACTCTCAAGGTCTGATTTACATTTGACTTTCCTCTTTTATTTATTCCAGCACTGCAATCATTTTACAGGTTAACTTCAACATTGTGTGTGATAAAATGAGCATAACAGTTCAGCAGCATGGCTCAGATGCCCAAGTAAAATGTTTTTTTCAGCCGGTATTTATCAAACCTCTCAAAGTGCCATTTTAGTCTTAAGTGCTGAGAATTCATGAAATTTGCTCCTACTTTCAAACTTAAGCAAGTTATCAAATTTCTTAAAGCAAAGAATCACTCTTACTCTCCCAGTTATTTAAGACAGCTCCAGAGGTCTCACAGGTGGTTAGGAGTTGCCAGTAGGGCTTATGATGACACTGTGGAGACAGAGACATGCACAAATCTTTCAGGAGATGAAGAATGTTTCTGAATTATTTAACGATGTGCACTTAATTATACAGGGTTGGACAGCGCAGGCATAATCTTTGTCAGTGAATTGGTGAGGAACGTTATCTCACCACTGACTTTGCGCAACAATATGTTTTCAGCTAAATTGAAGGTTGTGATGATGCTTTTTATTCACCACAGGAAAAATGCAGCAATGCTGATGATTTTGACCTGTCATAACCATAAATAAGCCGAACTGTCATGGAAACAATTATGGCACTTCCAGCTCCACACATTGCCATGCATTTAATTGACTTTCCAACAACGCCCCCCGTAATCCAACAGAAGAAAACACAATACATGCAAATAGCCGGTTTCCCAGGAGTAATAGGTGCAATTTGATGACACACATGTAAAGATCAACTTTTTTATCTTTCATTTCCAATGTGTATGTAGCCTATGTACATAATGTATTGTTTTGGTTTAATTCTTAATTGTCAAATGTCTGTTGAACATAAACTGTTCTAAGGAATTTTACCATTCAATGTGAATTTATCTGAGAATATTCTTAAGTAAGGAAATCTATTCAGTGTCCATGCCTACATCGTCATCCAAAATCCTGTTTGCGGCACAGCAAAGTGTCGTGAATCAGCACTAAGACTGACACTTAAGATTTAGTCCTACACTTCACTCAAATTAGGACTGAGAAGCTTGATAACTAACTTTTAAGCACAGTTTGGAGCCAAGTATTATTTTACTGTTAAGGCAGTTCTTAGCAGTGTTCTTATGGGTAATTCTGAGAAGCTTGTTAAATGCGGGCACTGGTCTCACCTGGGTTTAACTGCCACGGTTATAATCTGTAGGTCTGGCATGTAAGAGCCCCTGCCCAACAACGAAGGACAGGCAGGGAGAGGGCTCCCCTGCTCTCAGCTGGACCATGAAGAGGTTCCTCGAGCCTGCCAGTAGAGTAAGAATTCATTCAGTGTTCATGTGTTACTACATATTTCTTACAGGCACATTTCTAGGTTCCGTTTCATTCTTCTTAACTCACACAGAACAAAGCTACCTGTGACTTCAATGTGCATACCTTCTGTTCATCCATCTTTTCTGAAATCTTGAAAAAATTCAAATCAGTTGTGCTGAATGTGGGGGCATTAAAGATGGGTAGGCCCTGACAAAACAAAATAATTTGTTTATCCTGTTATCCAACACATTGATCACGGCTTTGGACGGAAGGCACATGGACCTACCTGTTCCCTATTGTTTAAAGTATTAAAAATTCATAAATAAAGTTTGATTTACCAGACAAGTTTAAGTTGAGATGCGGTTTGCTTGTTCTTTGAAGATCCCGGAGACAGACAGAGGCCAGTTTAACAACAGGTATACAGTACTGAGGTTAACAGCTCCGACTACACCTCTGACTCCCCAGCAGGAGAGGCGTCAAGCGGGAGTGGAGCGAGTTCATTCGTAATTTGTAAATAATATTATATATCACCCATCGTGTTGATCAGCTCTTGTGAAGTTATTTATTCCTGTGTTGTGAACAAAGAGACTTGAGTGCTGTTATTCTGTGTTGACAACAGTCTACTTGCTGGTTGTTCCAATACATTCAGAATGATTACCACCACTGGACGACCAGGAAAACCTTTAGTTAGGGGCAGCCCTAAGCATTACTTTTAATACAGTTATGTGTTTCTAACCATAACACACATCAGACCTAATAAACACGTTTCTTCCATATGAAACATTCACAAAGCTAATTTTTATTAAACATATCTGCATTTTTTACACCCATGTTTACAGTACGTCCACCAACTAGCAGTCTTACTCTTCCCTGCCTTTTGCAGGCGCAATGCTGTGTTTCTTGCTGTGTTATCACCAACAACTGTTGATCAGTGAAATAGAGTTAATCCGAGGGATGTCATGTACCCTTTCAGTTGATAGAGATATGTTTTGACCATTTTTTCTGCTTAGTTGCATAACTTAACTTGACCAATTTGGCTGTTTTGTTTGTCTAAATAGAAACATTTACTTGTGCATAGCTTATTGTGGAGAACACACTTGAAGGTGTGGTTGTGGTTTTCATTTTCTTTTCACTTGATATAGTTTCCATTTTCACAATTCTCTAGCAGGGGTCCCTGAGCTCAGAGGCAGAATTATCTCAGTACTTCTCCCAGGATGCTTCCAGCCACTCGTTCCTGTCTGAATCCGTGCTGATGGGCTCAAACAGTGATGAGGCGATTCACCAGCAGAGCTGCAGTTCCTCCATGGATGCCAATTCATCACAGCCACATGGTACAATTTCACCCATTTAAATACCATGGAAGGGGCTGTGATAAACCACATTATCTGAAAATGGCATTCTTAGATATGGATTTAGACTGTCTAGAATTAACTTAACAGAGTTCTTGAAGCAAAATTTCAGTTCCTGCAGGAAGATCAGCAGCACCAGCCTCAATATAGATAGATAGAAATCTTTATTGTCCCTCACAGGAATTTCGTCTTTACAGTCTATACAGACCTTCAAACATACATAACATACACATACACATAGAGTAACCAAACATTATACAGGAAAACATTCACTGCTGGGGAGCTTCATTAAGTGATGCTAAAAAGGGGGAGGCACAAAACATTTGCTGTAGTGGACCCGTTTCCAAGCCAGGGACCTGTATGGAAGCAGTATGAAGACATGGGGTTGAGAGGGTGACTGGGTTCATGTGCAATAGTATGTGCTTTGTGTTTGGTGACTTTACCATTGAGATCTGATTGGGGATGGGAAGGCTAATTATTTAGTTGTGGCTCATGTCAGCAGTGACATTTGGATAATATTGTAATTACTGGCACCGTCCCAATTGTGACGTAGACTTGGTTTTTGGTCCCCAAGCTCAGAATCAGAGTCAGTGGACATGTCTCAAAGTGCGACTGAGGGACAATTTAAAGGCAGGATTCTGTGCTTGATTAAGGCCTACACCTGATTTGATTTATACCCAATCAAGTAAAAGGGCCCAAATGTATGAAGTTTTAATGCTTTGAGACACTATGTCATCTCTAATTTTGTTTGGCAATAAAAACGATTGTTAATTTGCTAACTTATTTTGTGATTGTTGTTACCAAATTTACTTTTTGTATAAACCACATTATGTACATCTTATTCTCAGTATTTTCTTCCTCTCTAACAGAAGTGGAGAGCGGCCCTGTGTACAATGCATCACAAGACAAAACCCCTGTCCCTCTTGTAGATGCAGTTTGCCAGCCCATTGCAGTCTCTAGTCCCGCCTCACTGCGAAGCCCACTTCTTCGTCAGCGTCGTGTGATGTGCTTTGAGGACGAGCTCAGTGATGATGAGGGCTCTGACAATGGACTAACACGATCTGACTCTGTTAACTTCAGTGACACTCAAGCATCCCAAACGTCCAAAACTGATTCAGCAGTTGTAATAGCTACATCATCGTCAGATGTAGATGGAGACTGTGAAGATGGTGGGGATTTGCAGAGGTGTGGAAACAATGGTGTGACAACGCCATTCAATAGTAGTTTCTCACAGTGTGAGGAAGGTATTACCAGTAAGTCTGAGTCACCTGGTTCTCAGTCACCTTTCATGCCTATCCGCTGCCCCTTTGACCACAAAGCATGGCTTGTGAGCAGTGTGAGTTCTGGGTCCAGTAATTTGACCATCAAAAGTGTGAACTATACAAGTCAAGATGACGGACAGTTGGAGTCAAAGCGCTCCCCTAAGCTTGAGCATAAAGCAGTGACGCGGGTAAAAAGTATGATGAACACTGAAGCACCAAACCTGTCCCAGCAGCAAAAGTCCAAATCTGATGAATACTCTACAGGCTTGCCCCCATTCCATGGCACACAGTGTGGAAGTCCCCCCAGGATTGCTGGTGCGTTGATACCCCTTCAGCATTGTAAGAAGGGAGATGCCAGTGAGCTTGTGGGTGTTTATACCATCGATACTGTAACCCTGTGGAGAAGTGAGGACGAGTCATTTGGGCTTGACCTAGAGATTATGTCATCCCCGCTGAAAGTTGTCATCGCTGGGTTAAAGCCTGGAGGTGCGGCAGAAAGGGTATGTCTCACTGGACTTATCTTCCTACCAGTCCGATGTCAGTTATGCCAAACTTCTCTGTTTAAATTGTTTTAAAAAATCTTTCACATTTAATGGTATATGTGGCATGAGCATTAGTGATCCTTTTGCTCACTGAAAAGCAAAATGTTGTCTCTCCTGTTTATTTGAACTTCCAGGAATCTAGAGGCAAGCTGTTTCCGGGAGATGAAATTGTAAAAATTAGAGAAAAACTGGTGTGCTCTTCTAGCTACCAGGAAATCTGTGAGCTCATGCACAACCTTCCTAGGATGCTGGTCTTGGAAGTCAAGAGACCGGTTTCAGGTAAGACCTTGATTTAGAATAACTTTATTCTAGGGTATGGATGCTGTGTTGTGTATTTACCTTACTCCACATTTGATGTTTTTATATATTTAGAACTGAGATGTGGTCCTTAGTGTGATTAGTTTTGCAACCCTAGTGTCTAGAACAGTGCTTCCCAACTGGTGTAACCTAAAGGTCCAGGTTTCGTCTTGAGGCGTGCGGAGACTGACACAGCCATTTATTTTATTGAGAGAACTGTGCTGGTATAGATGCATAGCAATGTGATGTCATCCATCAATGCACTTTTTAGCCAATCAGTAGTGCCCTTATTCTAATATAATCACTGTTTAGTCTTTAATTTTTGTGAGGAAAAAAACTGTGGTAACTTTGTAAAATCCAACCACATTGTATTATAAATCTTTTTATTACTGAAAGTGGGTACAACACATTGTACTTGAAGTCCAACTGAAATAAAATTGTCCTAGTATTTGTCCAAAGACACGTGGGTTACATTTCTTTACAACTCTCCATTGCCTGTAGGTGTGAATATAAGTATACAGATGCATCTCAGAAAATTAGAATATTGTGCAAAAGTTCATTTATTTCAGTAATTCAACTTCAAAGGTGAAACTAATATATTATATAGACTCATTACATGCAAAGTGAGATATTTCAAGCCTTTATTTGATATAATTTAGATGATTATTGCGTACAGCTTATGAAAACCCCAAATTCAAAATCTCAGAAAATTTGAATATTACATGAAATCAATAAAAAAAAAGGATTTTAAATCCAGAAATGTCAGCCCTCTGAAAAGTATAATCATGCATATGTACTCAGTACTTGGTTTGGGCCCCTTTTGCATGAATTACTGCCCCAATGCAGCGTGGCATGGATGCCATCAGCCTGTGGCACTGCTGAGGTGTGAGGATGCTTCAATAGCGGCCTTCAGCTCTTCTGCATTGTTCAGTCTCATGTCTTTCATCTTTCTCTTGGCAATGCCCCATAGATTCTCTATGGGGTTCAGGTCAGGCGAGTTTGCTGGCCAATCAAGCACAGTAATCCCATGGTCATTGAACCAGGTTTTGGTACTTTTGGCAGTGTGGGCAGGTGCCAAGTCCTGCTGGAAAATTAAGTCAGCATCTCCATAAAGCTCGTCTGCTGAAGGAAGCATAAAGTGCTCTAAAATGTCCTGGTAGACGGCTGCACTGACTCTGAATTTAATAAAGCACAGTGGACCAACACCAGCAGATGACTTGGCTCCCCAAACAAACACAGACTGTGGAAACTTCACACTGGACTTCAAGCATCTTGGATTGTGTGCCTCTCCATTCTTCCTCCAGACTCTGGGACCTTGGTTTCCAAATGAGATGCAAAATTTGCTCTCATCAGAAAAGACTTTGGACCACTGAGAAACAGACCAGTTCTTTTTTTCTTTAGCCCAGGTAAGACGCTTCTGACGTTGTTTGTTGTTCAGGAGCGGCTTGACAAGAGGAATACGATATTTGAAGCCCATGTCCAGGATCCGTCTGTGTGTGGTGACTCTTGATGCAGTAACTCCAGCCTCAGTCCACTCCTTGTGAAGCTCCCCCACACATTTGAATGGCCTTTTCCTGACAATCCTCTCCAGGCTACGGTCATCCCTGCTCCTTGTGCACCTTTTTCTCCCACACCTCTCCCTTCCACTTAACTTTCTATTAATGTGCCTTGATAAAGCACTTCCAACTTCTTTTGTAATTACCTTTTGAGGCTTTCCTCCTTGTGGAGGGTGTCAATGATGGTTTTCTGCACAACTGTCAGGTCAGCAGTCTTCCCCATGACTGTGAATTCCACTGAACCAGACTGAGAGACCAATTAAAGCCTCAGGAACCCTTTGCAGGTGTTTTGGATTAATTAGCTGATTAGAGTGTGACACTTTGAGCCTACAATACTGAACCTTTTCACAATATTCTAATTTTCTGAGATTTTGAATTTGGGGTTTTCATAAGCTGTAAGCCATAATCATCGAAATTAAATCAAATAATGCCTTGAAATATCTCACTTTACATGTAATGAGTCTATATAATATATTAGTTTCACCTTTTGAATTACTGAAATAAATGAACTTTTTCACGATATTCTAATTTTCTGAGATGCACCTGTATATGGTTGTCTGTCTCTATACCATCAGCCCTGTGATGGAAAGGCAACCTGCCCACAGTGTACCCCGCTTCTCGGTGTAGTGTCAGCTAGAGCTGTCCAGGCCCCCTTTTATCCTCAAGGAAAAGGGGGTACAGCTAATGGATAGATGAAATCAAATTGCATGTTCTTTTAAATGTTACAGCAGACATCTTTCCTTCCTGTGTTTGCCTTAGAGAAAAGATTTTGAAACCAAAATGCAGAAATTTTTTTGTATCATGATGCCTGAAAGACCCGGTCTTTGCATTAAGTTGTCAATTCATTTCAATTCAGTTTTATTTATATAGCGCCAAATCACAGCAACAGTTATCTCACAGCACTGTGATGTTATTTACAGAAGCCCAACAATTCCCACCAAGAGCAAGCACTAGGCAACAGAGGCAAGGAAAAACTTCCTTTTAAGAGGCAGAAACCTCGAGCAGAACCATGGCTCAGGGTGGGCGGCCATCTGCCTCGACCGGTTGGGGTGAGAGAGAGAGAGAGAGAGAAAGAGAGAGAGAGAGAAAGAGAGAGAGAGAGAGAGAGAGAGAGGCAGCCTACACAATATACACACAGAGGTACAGACAGTGAAGGTAATGTTGCTATAGACTAAATGAAAAATGGTACAGATATTTATAATAGTGTTAATGGTAACCATTGTAATGTTAATGATTATAATAACAATAATAACAATAAGACTAACAACAATAGTCGTTGCAGCAGAGGGTGTCGAGCAGGAACACGGGGGCAGCAGGCGACCCGCAGCCACAGATCCAGACTCCACAGCTCCAGAGCCAGAAAACCTGCAGGAAGTGATAGGAGAGAGGAGAGAGACGAGAAAGCACAAGACTACCAGAAAGGGGAGAAGTTGTGTTAGTAACATGCAATAATGGGATGAGGTTGTATACAGAGGGAGAGAAAGTAGAGGAGAGAGGAGCTCAGTGCATCATGGGAAATCCCCCGGCAGTCTAGGCCTATAGCAGCATAATTAAGGGATGGTTCAGGACTAACCTGAGCCAGCCCTAACTATAAGCTTTATCAATGAGGAAAGTCTTAAGCCTACTCTTAAATGTGGAGATGGTGTCTGCCTCCTGAACCCAAACTGGAACCTGGTTCCACAGGAGAGGAGCTTAATAGCTGAACGCTCTGGCTCCTAGTCTACTTTTGGAGACTCTAGGAACCACAAGTAACCCTGCATTCTGGGAGCGCAGTGCTCTGGTGGGGTAGTAAGTACTATGAGCTCTTTAAGATAAGATGGTGCCTGACCATTAAGAGCTTTGTAGGTAAGAAGAATGATTTTAAATTCTATTCTGGATTTTACTGGAAGCCAATGCAAAGAAGCTAAAACAGGAGAAATGTGATCTCTTTTCCTGGTTCCTGTCAGAACACATGCTGCAGCATTCTGGATGAGCTGAAGAGTCTTAATGGACTTTTTCGAGCAGCCTGATAATAAGGAATTGCAGTAATCCAGCCTAGAAGTAACAAATGCATGGACTAGTTTTTCTGCATCATTTTTAGACAGGATGTTCCTGATTTTCGCAATATTACGTAGGTGAAAAAAGGCGGTCCTTGAAATTTGCTTAATGTGAGACTTAAATGACATGTCCTGATCAAAGATAACTCCAAAATTCCTTACAGTGGTGCTGGAGGCCAAGGCGATGCCATCCAGGGAAACTATATCTTTAGATAATGCGTCACGGAGGTGCTTAGGCCCCAGAGTAATAACTTCAGTTTTATCTGAGTTTAACATGAGAAAATTACAGGTCATCCAGGTTTTAACATCCTGAAGGCACATTTGAAGTTTAGCTAACTGATGAGTTTCATCTGGCTTGATCGATAGATATAACTGAGTATCATCTGCATAACAATGAAAGCTTATGGAATGTTTCCTGATAATATTGCCTAAAGGAAGCATATATAAAGTGAAGAGGATTGGTCCAAGGACAGATCCTTGAGGAACTCCATGAGTAACTTTGGCGTGAATGGAGGACTTATCGTTAACATGTACAAACTGAAATCGATCTGATAAATAGGACTTAAACCAGCTTAGAGCGGTTCCTTTAATGCCAATGAAATATTCCAGTCTCTGCAATAGGATCTGATGGTCAATGGTATCAAATGCAGCACTAAGATCTAATAAAACCAGTACAGAGACAAGTCCTTTGTCTGATGCAATAAGGAGGTCATTAGTAATTTTCACCAGTGCTGTCTCTGTGCTATGATGAGCTCTAAATCCTGACTGAAAATCCTCAAATAAACTATTGCTCTGTAGAAAGTCACACAGCTGTTTAGCAACTGCTTTCTCCAGAACCTTAGAGAGAAATGGAAGGTTAGATATAGGTCTATAGTTGGCTAAAACATCCGGATCAAGTTTGGGCTTTTTCAGAAGAGGTTTAATTACAGTTACTTTAAAGTACTGTGGTACATAGCCTGTTGATAAAGATAGATTGATCATATCTAGTATAGAGGTGCTGACTAAGGGTAAAACATCTTTAAGCAGCCTAGTCGGGATGGGGTCTAAGAGGCAGGTTGATGGTTTAAATGAAGAAATTATTGAAGATAGTTGGTAAAGATTGAGGGAAGCAAAACAGTCTAAACATGTATCTGGTTCTACAGCTGTTTCTAAGGTTCCTGAGTTAAGAGATAAGTCGGTGCCAATTGAGGGCAGGTCTTGGTGAATTTTGTCTCTAATAGCTAGAATTTTATCATTAAAGAAGCTCATGAAATCGTAACTACTGAGAGCTATGGGAATACTTGGCTCAATAGAGCTGTGACTCTCTGTCAGCCTGGCTACAGTGCTGAAAAGAAACCTGGGGTTGTTCCTATTTTCCTCTATTAATGACGAGTAGTACGCTGCTCTGGCATTACGTAGGGCCTTCCTATAAGTTTTAAGACTATCTTGCCAAATTAAACGAGAATTTTCCACTTTGGTGGAACGCCAATTCCTCTCAAGTTTCCGTGATATTTGCTTTAATTTGCGAGTTTCAGTATTATACCATGGAGCTAACCGTCTTTGTTTTATTGTTTTATTTTTTAGAGGGGCTACAGAGTCGAGTGTCATTCGCAGCGAGCCTGCAGCACTATCAACAAGATGATCGATTTGGGAGGGACTGAAACTAGCATAGGAGTCCTCCGTTACTTTGTGACTAGATAATGTATTTAGAGCTGATGGAATCCCATCCTTAAATTTAGCTATAGCACTATCAGACAGACATCTTGTATAGAAATTTTTGTTCCAATGGCGTGTAGTTCAGCAATACAAACTCAAAAGTTATCAAACAGTGGTCGGACAAAGAGGGATTCTGTGGGAACACCACTAAATGTTCAATTTCAATACCATACACCAAAAAAAGGTCGAGGGTGTGGTTAAAACAGTGAGTCGGTTCATGAACACTGAGAGAAGCCAATGGAATCTAACAGAGAGATAAACGCAGTACTAAAGCTGTCATTCTCAACGTCCACATGAATATTAATATCCCCTACAATAATAACTTTGTCTGTTTTAAGGACTAAAGTTGACAAAAACTCTGCAAATTCAGATTAGAATTCAGAGTACGGACCAGGTGCTCGGTACACTATAACGAAGACAATTGGTTGCAGTGATTTCCAACTTGGTTGTGAAAGACTAAGAACAAGGCTTTCAAATGAGTTATAGTTTAGTTTAGGTTTAGAGCTGATTAGTAGGCTAGAGTCGAAGATAGCTGCAACCCCACCTCCTCGGCCTGTGAATATTAATATGACTGGGTGGGGTGGATTCATTTAGGCTAACATAACCCAGCCAGGTTTCAAAAATACAAAATAAATCAATATCATAATCTGATATTAGTTCATTTACTAGTACACCTTTAGAAGAGAGAGATCTGATGTTTAAGAGTCCACATTTAACTCTCCTATTCGTTTGCACTATTGCTCTTGTGGTTTTAATTTTTATGAGGTTTTTATGCACAGCTCTTCTTCTGTTTACCTTTTTAAATAATTTCAATGGTCGGGGGGCAGACACCGTCACTATAGGATTTTCACTAAGTAACTCCTGAAATGGAGGAGCAGAGAAGTGTGTTAGACTGCAACTCTGCGTAGGGTTTTGGGTGGGTAACTGCTGAATTAGAAGGGCAGAGAAGTGTGTTAGACTGCGACTCTGCCTCCTGGTCTCAACTCTGGGTTGTCATGGATTTGGTCCACTAATAAACTTGGCCAGATTTCTTGAAATGAGAGCTGCTCCTTCCCAAGTGGGATGGATGCCGTCTCTCCGGATCAGACCAGGTCTTCCCCAGAAAGTCTGCCAATGATCTACAAAGCCCACATCGTTTGCTGGACACCACCTCGACAACCAGCGGCGGAATGACGACATGTCATCACTGGTCAGATTTGGCAGGGGTCCAGAGAAAACTACGGTGTCCGACATTGTTTTTGCATATGTACACACCGACTCAACATTAATCGTAGTGACCTCCGATTGGCGTAACCGGGAGTCATTACCGCCGACGTGAATAACAATCTTACTGTATTTACGTTTATTCTTAGCCAGCAGTTTCAAAAAAGACTCAATGGTCCTGCTCTGGCCCCAGGGATGCACTTAACTATGGCCGCTGGCTTCGCTAACTTCACGTTTCTCAAAATGGAGCTGCCAATGATCAGAGTTGGTTTCTCAGCGGGTGTGTCGCTAAGTGGGGAAAATCTGTTAGAAACGTGAACAGGTTGGTGGTGACCCGTGGGCTTTGAATGCTTACGACTATTCCTCCTTCGGACAGTCACCCAGCCAGAAGCCATCGCTAGCTGCTGAGCTAAAGTCGCTAACGGCTAAGCTAAAGTACTGTAGCGTTACCTACCAAAACTTTTGAACAACTATAAGATTGAACAGCAGTCACCAAAAGATGGAAAGAAGTGTGAGTGCTTAGGCAAAATTACTGTAAGAATAAGTGTTTAGCGGAGAGTTTGCTGCTGTAATCTAACAAATTTAACTGATATTTAGCGAGAGACAACACGCTACCAACACAAAAGCACCGGAGTAGGGGGTCACTAATCTGGATAACCCAGATACATCCTAACTTTGGACAGGTTTGTGCAGCGGTGTTCAGGAAAGAGACAGAGATATGGAGCGAGTGAGAGAGAGGAGGTGCTGCACAAATATACAGTCCCCTTCAAAAGTATCAAAAGATGAGGATGAGAAGAATTTCAGCTTTTATTTCCTGGTATTCACATCTAGATGTGTTAAACAACTTAGGACATACCGCCTTTTGTATTAGACCACAGCTTTCTTAGGTAAGCAAAAGTATGGAACAAATAATCTTAAAGTAAATAACATTTAATATCGGGTGGCCATAACCCTTGCTTGCAACAACTGCCTCAAGCCTGCAACCCATCGACATCACCAAACTGTTGCATTCTTCATTTGTGATGCTATTCCAGGCTTTTAGTGCAGCTTCTTTCAGTTCTTGTTTCTTCTCTACTTCTGAATTCAATCTGCTGCTACCATCATCAGTTACATCATCAATATATATTAATGAGCCTGTTCCAGAAGCAGCCATGCATGCCCAAGCCATGACATCACCTCCATCATGGTTCACAGATGAGCTTGTATGCTTCGGATCATAAGCAGTCCCTTTCTTTCTCCACACTTTGGCCTTTCCATCACTTTGGTAGAGATTAATCTTGGTCTCATCCGTCCATAAGATTATGTTCCAGAACTCTCTGTACTTCTTTGCATATTTCAATCTGGCCTTCCGATTCTTCCTGCTGATGAGTGGTTTGCATCTTGTGGTGTGGCCTCTATATTTCTGCTCTCTGAGTTTTCTTCGAACAGTGGATTGTGATACCTTCACCCCTGCACTGTGGAGGTCGTTGGTGATGTCATTTACTGATGTTTTGGGTGTTTTCTTCACAGTTCTCACCATATTTCTGTCATCAACTACTGTTGTTTTCCTTGGCCGACCTGTTGGACGTCTGTTGCTCAGTAAACCAGTAGTTTCTTTCTTTTTCAGGACATTCCAAATTGTTGTGCATGCTATGTCCAATGTTTGTCCAGTGGCTCTGGTCGATTTTCCTTCTTTTCTCAGCTTGACAATGGCTTGCTTTTCTCCCATAGAAAGCCCTCTGGTCTTCATGTTGGTTTATCCTCTTTAACAGGAAATGCAGTCTTTATAGGTTTGAACCAAGGATGAAAACTTCAACTACATGCAGAGCTATTTAATGTTTGGACAATCAACCTAAAAGGCAACACCTAGGCAACAAGAAACATCTGTCAGTCACATGTTCCAGTAGTTTTACTTACTTGAAAAATGGGTGGGTTCAAACAAAGGGTATGTCCTGAGTTGTTTAACACATCTGGATGTGAATACCAGGAGATAAAAGCTGAAATTCTGAACTCTTGTGTCATACTCATCTTTTGATCTTAAACCGAAATGTCTTCAGTTAACAAAAACAAAGGAATTTGCCTCACTGTTCTATTACTTTTGGAGGGGACTGTGTTCTCCTCATTACAGCTCCTCAATCAAGTATGATTTTAAATACGTCTAGTAGACAATCAATATGTGGCGGTCAGCCTTGATATATTTATCCCATTCATTGATTTATTTGTGGGAAACATGACTTTCACTACCACCCCTTCACCCCCAAACAAAGCTGCCTCTCCCGACTCTATTAACTAATATCAAAAACATAATAACTAATGTTTCTTTATGCCACCGGCTAAAATAAAAAGAAATAAAGCAAGTAAATCCCAACTTTTGAACAGCTGTTTTTCTGCACATGTAGCCTATTTCTAAGAGCAGTATTTAGTATTTTTACAAAACTTTACGTTCGTGGTTGAAAGCTTTTTGCTGGTTGCACAGTTTATAATACACGACAATGTTCTTTTTGTTTAGACTGTGACACAATAATGGCAGTAGCTACTTACAGCTGTGGAAAGAACGCCTCTCTCCCTCGTTCTCCTTTCTTCTTTTAGTTTCAGCAGACATGAACAACAAAGTTCGGTGCCACTGACCTGCAGCACAGTCGCAAATTCACTTCAAGGATGGTGCGTTCAGTAACGCAGCGTTACTTACGCTACGTTACGAAACAGCCACCAGGGGCAATTCCCCATCTTGCCCAAGGACACTTCGACACACAGTCTGGAGGATTGAACCTCCAACCTTCCGATTAAAGGGCAACCTACCTCCTGAGCCACAGCCGCCTGTAATAATATTTCTGTTTTAGAAAAGTAATTAGTTACACTAATAGTTACTGAGAAAAGTAATAATATTACAGTAATGCATTACTGAGTAACAGTAACAGTAACGCGTTACTGAGTAACATTGGTTGTCTGTTCCAGAGTCCCGACTTAAAACTAAAGGGGACAGAGTGTTTGCAGTCAGGCCCCTCCAGGCCCTGTAACTACCTGGCTGAGAAATCAGGTCGGCTAAGTCAGTAAACTCCTTTAAGTCCCTTCTTAAAAGTGACTTTTTATTTGACTTTATTTTTCTTTCTTTTAACTGTAGTTTGATTCCTTAATTTTTTTTCTTGGTTTTTATCTGTTTAATCTTAAAATCTGATGGTTTTATGACTTACGTGTTTTATTTTCTGCACTTGTGAAAGCACTTTGTATCATGGATTTTAGAAAGTGCTAAATAGAGATTAATATTATGACCATTATTATTAAATGTGATTGTAGTCGGACTAAACATACATTTGTGGTTTTATGAAGTGTGCAGATTTGTTTCATCGATGCTGTTTACCAAAGCCTTGCACCTGGATGTAATGTGGTATATAATTATGCTTCTTTTAAGTTGTGTTTACAAGCCATTAGTGGCAGAATGCTGCTCAGTATGCCCTTAAATAGAGCACCATGTCTTTCCCTTTTATGCTGACCTAAGATGTAGGATCAACCCTCCTTCACTCACTTCCCCTAAGCAACCTGCAAGCATCTGTTTTTGTATCCATGGTGACTATCTAATACTTTATATTTTAACTTTAGTTTTTACCAAAACTAGATATACCCTGTAGTTAACTCCCTGTATGCTTTGTATGCCCTAGTTTAATAATTTTATAGTAGTGTAGTGAGCTAATGTCCTAATTTTGCGTAGCATAGACTTTGCTGTGGGTCGCTGTTTCTTGGTTACCAAAAGATTTTTTAATCCCATTTCATTATGTTGCAATTTTTAATCAAACTTTTTCAGCATATTCACACCAATTACAAACTTTAGGATTGCTGGTGAAGGGTTGTACTTACTGAACAGACTGATATGGTAACAGAAAAAAATATAGCAACTTGGATAACTACTGTTATGCCTAGGAGGAGTGAGCGACAGAATGATCAGTCCCGGTTAAACAACCTCTGGGGGTAGAGCTGCAGGTTGGCCCAGCACAATGTGCTTCCCTGCCTCCAGCCTCCTGCAGGAGAATGAAACTGGAAGGGGAGGGGCGGTAATACTATTCTGAGTATAATGATTGTTTAGTGGGAGTGACTCAGTGATATGGTCTCCAAGGACCTTTTTGTGAAGATTAGACTGTTACTGCATAACTGAAAAACCATCACTCATGACAGTATTCTTGTATTATTTTGTTCTATGACACTACCAGTATGTAACCTCACCATGTTGCAAGATAAAATAGCTTCTTTTTTTGTAGAGTGTGTAATAGTGTTTTTTTGTAGAGTGTATTTTGAAAAAAATATTCATATGTCAGTTGAACACTTGTGTCCCTCTTTTAACCCTGACTAAACTGCTTGCTTTTTATTTCTGGTCCCAGCTGTAGATCAGCTGTCCAGTTTGATGTCATCAGGGAGCAGTAATGGAGCCATCAGACTGAACCCAGCCAGATCTGCTCAGGACACATCAAATGAAGAACAAGTAATAAGTGCAAATATAGGAAATTCCAAGCACACAACCCAAACAGAGCAGGACTTTCAAATACCCATCACCAATATAGATGACATTTTATCAGAAGTGAGCCTCTGTACTGATAAAGATACACACACAACATCCTCCTACGAAAAACTATCCAATGAGTCTGTATCCTGCTGCTCAAGCCAAAAAGGTGTAACCTTGTCTGACAAAGTTGGCATTCAGGTTCCAATACCGTCCAGTCCCCTGGACTGTTCCATCTTGGATGCAGGAAATGAAAAAGGTGCCATCCTCCCTGTGGAGACAACACAGGAAAAGAGCTCTGCTGTCTTCAGTGGGTCAAGTCTGGAAATTCCTGATGCTGGTTCTATATATATGTACCCCATAGGAGATAGTGATTCAAACAGTGACTCCAGCACTGACAGCAGTGAAATGGTCAATAAGATAACTGGCAGCAGTTTTAGTCTTCATGAGTCGTCTTCAGATGAGGAAGAAGTGGAGTTTTGTTCCTGTGATGCCCAACAATCTGCTGCTGGTGGACACTTTCATATAAGCCACTCATCGAATGGGTCTTCACCTTTTCAGCCTGCTAGCAGTCAAAATACAAACCTGGATCAGACTGTTGATGTGTTGCAGGTCTTTTTTGATGTGTCACTGACAAGCAAAGAAACTCTGTTTCAACAACCCAATGCTCACAGCTTTCTCAGTTATCAGGGTCTTCCCTACAGAGTCTTTTCTACAGAGTCAGTCTTCCAACAGTACAATACCTGTGTCTTCTATAGAGGGCCACATTAAAACCTTTGACAAAGTTAAAGCATGTGTGGCATCTAGTTCTGGAAGCCTAAGCATTTACAGCAGCCCCTCCCCACCAGAAACCTGCAGTGTCACTCAGGGTTCTAATGCAAATTTACATGCAGATGCCTCACTGACCTCAGATTGGCTGAAGCATTTGAATACACGAACACCCAGTTCACTAACAATGGAATCAGAGACCTCAATTTCAAGCACCAGCAGATTGCATACAAGAGTGTCAGCAACAATTTTAAACAAAGAAAAGGTCCTGGATTGTAGAGGTAATTTAAAACCTCATGCTAGATCCTTGCTTAAGAACCTCTAAGCTAAAACTTCTTGGTAATTCAGACTGTCCTGTGTGGAGTAGTAACTTAAAACTTCAGGTTGAAACTCAAATCCAACCAAACACTAGTGCTCCCAAACTGAAGGGCCTAAGCATTAAGTGTAAGAACAAATCACCAGAGCAGCCTCTCCAGCCCAAGAGTGAAAGTCCAGTTCCTTCAAACACCAATGCTTCCATGAACCAGTCAACAAAATTACCACCAACGGCAACCATGTCAAGCCTTTTGAAGACCAACCAGCCTGATGTGAACAGCGGCCTTACTGTGCCCAAAGTAAGTGAAAGAAAACAAGTTACAGCTGAACAAAGTCCTTCAGGTGGCACATTACAAACTGTACAGCTGGCCAAGGAGAAGGACATCGATTTAGGTTCTACAGCAACCGCCAAATCACAGGGCTGGTCTCACCTTCCTCCCACGCAGAGAACATTTATAGAGGTTCGACTGTCAGCACACAATGAAACACTTAATTCAAAAGTCTCCAACCCATTCAACGAGGCACAGATGGAAGACTAGCACCCATGCTTTCTCCTGCAAACTCCACAGATGGCATGATCAGTAACACAGTATTTAATTCACTGTGTTCTACCAAAGAAGCTCATTCAACCACAAGTAATGGTTCAAAACCCAGTACTATTGTGGAAAGAACTGAGACCCTAAAGTCCAGCACATCCAGACTGTACATAAAGACAATGGAAAGACAAAGCTTCTTGACAGACACTGCCTTGACTGCAGACTACAATCCCTTCTCTGTCAGACATAAGATAAAGTCCTTTGAAAACCTGACTAATTTTGACAAGCCAGTGGCTAAAAGCAGTGACATTCACTCATATGCTCTGGCATATAGAGCCTCGCTTAACCAAGGATTGCTGGTTATATGGGCTTGGTTAATTCTAAGAACTGCCAGGCACAGCAAAGAAATTTAAGTTCATATGTGGATAATTTAATCCCTACCACACCCTGCTCACTTTTTCTTGGTAAATCTCCATCTAGCATTGCACTGATAAACCTTGAGCTTCCACAGTCAAGGTGTAACACAGCTCCCGTGACTGAGGACAATCCTGAGGCTGATATTCAAAGCTTCAGTTGGGATTACAACACAGCTCCTCAAGAACAACAGAGAAAACATGACAGACTCCCCAACAGCAGGTTGCGGCAGCTCAGGGCTCTTAGTATGCCTGAATTGGAAAAACTATGTACAGAGGACTTTAATAGAGGACATGGTACTGTCAGAGACAAAACTGAGCATGGCATACATCCCACTATACATTCGAAAGCCACAGTGACTGAGAGCTTTCCATCTTTTTCAACCCTAACAAAGTGGATGTGAACAGGCTGAGCCGAGATGACCTTAGATCCACAGAAGAGACTCCTCAAGGAACCCTACAGACCCATGGACAACTGCCTGGCTGGTCCATCAGGTGCGGATTTTAATTAAAACTTGCCCATTGTAATTAATTTTGGTCATATGTGGAGTGCATTGAATCCACTCTGTGTATTTAAAATGTCTTACTTTGAGCCCCAAGATGTCACTGTGCACTGCAATGAAGCTAAAATAGATTATTAAAAAACTCTTTGGGCAAAGTCATATCATGAGAAATTGCAATTTTCTGAGAAAGAAAATCATAATATAGTGACTTGCAAATACAGGTACAATCCAAGCCACAGTAGGTCTAGTAGTTCCAATCCGATCAGGCAAGCCAGCATATTCTGATATATTAATTTGTCAAGGTGGGTGGACAAAGGCCAGCTTAAATAAAAGAGGCTTCGATGACATCCACAGAGACTGCAGAACGTGAGTCTAAGGAAGAGCATTCCACAGTGTCAGAGCCTCACTTCAAATGCACGATCACTTTTTGTTGTAAGAGCATGTGATCAGCTAGTAAGCCCTGTTTGAAGACCAAAGTTGCCTAGTGGTGATATAAGGGTGAAACAAGTTGGGATGCCTTACTGTGCAGGGCTCTATATGTGAAACGGCACCTTAAACTGAGTCCTGAACCTGACGGGGAGCCAATGTAACGATGACAGGATGGGTGTAATGGGACTTGTCCTGCTAGACCTGGTCAACAGCCTTGCAGCAGCATTCTGGAAATGTTTCTTAAATGAAGAAACATGTATGGGTCAAAGATTTGATATGACGATCAAAGTACATAGATTGGTCTAACATAATACCAGGACTCCTGGATTTAACTGTACAGCTGATAATAGTGACCTAGTACGCTGAATAACATGGAAGCTATGCTGTCAGAAGCAACAATAAGGACCTCTTATCTAATGACTTAAAGGAGACATACATCTGGATATGATCAGCTAATAGTGACACCTTTAAAATGGAGCATAGACAAAGAAAGAAAATCACACCACACAGAACCCTGAGGTACAACATATGAAAGAGCAGTTTCAGACATGTATGACCTATTGACATAGAAAAAGTCCTGTTTGAGAGATAGAATGACAACCACTCCAGGGCACTTCCACCCACCGCCTAAGCCT
>NW_024044459.1:2208120-2261806 GCF_014851395.1 Micropterus salmoides | reverse complement strand
GACTGTGAATTCCACTGAACCAGACTGAGAGACCATTAAAGCCTCAGGAACCCTTTGCAGGTTTTGGATTAATTAGCTGATTAGAGTGTGACACTTGAGCCTACAATACTGAACCTTTTCACAATATTCTAATTTTCTGAGATTTTGAATTTGGGTTTTCATAAGCTGTAAGCCATAATCATCGAAATTAAATCAAATAATGCCTTGAAATATCTCACTTTACATGTAATGAGTCTATATAATATATTTCACCTTTTGAATTACTGAAATAAATGAACTTTTTCACGATATTCTAATTTTCTGAGATGCACCTGTATATGGTTGTCTGTCTCTATACCATCAGCCCTGTGATGGAAAGGCAACCTGCCCACAGTGTACCCCGCTTCTCGGTGTAGTGTCAGCTAGAGCTGTCCAGGCCCCCTTTTATCCTCAAGGAAAAGGGGGTACAGCTAATGGATAGATGAAATCAAATTGCATGTTCTTTTAAATGTTACAGCAGACATCTTTCCTTCCTGTGTTTGCCTTAGAGAAAAGATTTTGAAACCAAAATGCAGAAATTTTTTTGTATCATGATGCCTGAAAGACCCGGTCTTTGCATTAAGTTGTCAATTCATTTCAATTCAGTTTTATTTATATAGCGCCAAATCACAGCAACAGTTATCTCACAGCACTGTGATGTTATTACAGAAGCCCAACAATTCCCACCAAGAGCAAGCACTAGGCAACAGAGGCAAGGAAAAACTTCCTTTTAAGAGGCAGAAACCTCGAGCAGAACCATGGCTCAGGGTGGGCGGCCATCTGCCTCGACCGGTTGGGGTGAGAGAGAGAGAGAGAGAGAGAGAGAGAGAGAGAGAGAGAGAGAGAGAGAGAGAGAGAGAGAGAGAGCAGCCTACACATATACACACAGAGGTACAGACAGTGAAGGTAATGTTGCTATAGACTAAATGAAAAATGGTACAGATATTTATAATAGTGTTAATGGTAACCATTGTAATGTTAATGATTATAATAACAATAATAACAATAAGACTAGCAACAATAGTCGTTGCAGCAGAGGGTGTCGAGCAGGAACACGGGGGCAGCAGGTGACCCGCAGCCACAGATCCAGACTCCACAGCTCCAGAGCCAGAAAACCTGCAGGAAGTGATAGGAGAGAGGAGAGAGACGAGAAAGCACAAGACTACCAGAAAGGGGAGAAGTTGTGTTAGTAACATGCAATAATGGGATGAGGTTGCATACAGAGGGAGAGAAAGTAGAGGAGAGAGGAGCTCAGTGCATCATGGGAAATCCCCCGGCAGTCTAGGCCTATAGCAGCATAACTAAGGGATGGTTCAGGACTACCTGAGCCAGCCCTAACTATAAGCTTTATCAAAGAGGAAAGTCTTAAGCCTACTCTTAAATGTGGAGATGGTGTCTGCCTCCTGAACCCAAACTGGAACCTGGTTCCACAGGAGAGGAGCTTGATAGCTGAACGCTCTGGCTCCTAGTCTACTTTTGGAGACTCTAGGAACCACAAGTAACCCTGCATTCTGGGAGCGCAGTGCTCTGGTGGGGTAGTAAGGTACTATGAGCTCTTTAAGATAAGATGGTGCCTGACCATTAAGAGCTTTGTAGGTAAGAAGAATGATTTTAAATTCTATTCTGGATTTTACTGGAAGCCAATGCAAAGAAGCTAAAACAGGAGAAATGTGATCTCTTTTCCTGGTTCCTGTCAGAACACGTGCTGCAGCATTCTGGATCAGCTGAAGAGTCTTAATGGACTTTTTCGAGCAGCCTGATAATAAGGAATTGCAGTAATCCAGCCTAGAAGTAACAAATGCATGGACTAGTTTTTCTGCATCATTTTTAGACAGGATGTTCCTGATTTTCGCAATATTACGTAGGTGAAAAAAGGCGGTCCTTGAAATTTGCTTAATGTGAGACTTAAACGACATGTCCTGATCAAAGATAACTCCAAGATTCCTTACAGTGGTGCTGGAGGCCAAGGCGATGCCATCCAGGGAAACTATATCTTTAGATAATGCGTCACGGAGGTGCTTAGGCCCCAGAGCAATAACTTCAGTTTTATCTGAGTTTAACATGAGAAAATTACAGGTCATCCAGGTTTTAACATCCTGAAGGCACATTTGAAGTTTAGCTAACTGATGAGTTTCATCTGGCTTGATCGATAGATATAACTGAGTATCATCTGCATAACAATGAAAGCTTATGGAATGTTTCCTGATAATATTGCCTAAAGGAAGCATATATAAAGTGAAGAGGATTGGTCCAAGGACAGATCCTTGAGGAACTCCATGAGTAACTTTGGCGTGCATGGAGGACTCATCGTTAACATGTACAAACTGAAATCGATCTGATAAATAGGACTTAAACCAGCTTAGAGCGGTTCCTTTAATGCCAATGAAATATTCCAGTCTCTGCAATAGGATCTGATGGTCAATGGTATCAAATGCAGCACTAAGATCTAATAAAACCAGTACAGAGACAAGTCCTTTGTCTGATGCAATAAGGAGGTCATTAGTAATTTTCACCAGTGCTGTCTCTGTGCTATGATGAGCTCTAAATCCTGACTGAAAATCCTCAAATAAACTATTGCTCTGTAGAAAGTCACACAGCTGTTTAGCAACTGCTTTCTCCAGAACCTTAGAGAGAAATGGAAGGTTAGATATAGGTCTATAGTTGGCTAAAACATCCGGATCAAGTTTGGGCTTTTTCAGAAGAGGTTTAATTACAGCTACTTTAAAGTACTGTGGTACATAGCCTGTTGATAAAGATAGATTGATCATATCTAGTATAGAGGTGCTGACTAAGGGTAAAACATCTTTAAGCAGCCTAGTCGGGATGGGGTCTAAGAGGCAGGTTGATGGTTTAATGAAGAAATTATTGAAGTTAGTTGGTAAAGATTGAGGGAAGCAAAACAGTCTAAACATGTATCTGGTTCTACAGCTGTTTCTAAGGTTCCTGAGTTAAGAGATAAGTCGGTGCCAATTGAGGGCAGGTCTTGGTGAATTTTGTCTCTAATAGCTAGAATTTTATCATTAAAGAAGCTCATGAAATCGTAACTACTGAGAGCTATGGGAATACTTGGCTCAATAGAGCTGTGACTCTCTGTCAGCCTGGCTACAGTGCTGAAAAGAAACCTGGGGTTGTTCCTATTTTCCTCTATTAATGACGAGTAGTACGCTGCTCTGGCATTACGGAGGGCCTTCCTATAAGTTTTAAGACTATCTTGCCAAATTAAACGAGAATTTTCCACTTTGGTGGAACGCCAATTCCTCTCAAGTTTCCGTGATATTTGCTTTAATTTGCGAGTTTCAGTATTATACCATGGAGCTAACCGTCTTTGTTTTATTGTTTTTTTTTTAGAGGGGCTACAGAGTCGAGTGTCATTCGCAGCGAGCCTGCAGCACTATCAACAAGATGATCGATTTGGGAGGGACTGAAACTAGCATAGGAGTCCTCCGTTACTTTGTGACTAGATAATGTATTTAGAGCTGATGGAATCCATCCTTAAATTTAGCTATAGCACTATCAGACAGACATCTTGTATAGAAATTTTTGCCCAATGGCGTGTAGTTCAGCAATACAAACTCAAAAGTTATCAAACAGTGGTCGGACAAAGAGGGATTCTGTGGGAACACCACTAAATGTTCAATTTCAATACCATACACCAAAAAAGGTCGAGGGTGTGGTTAAAACAGTGAGTCGGTTCATGAACACTGAGAGAAGCCAATGGAATCTAACAGAGAGATAAACGCAGTACTAAAGCTGTCATTCTCAACGTCCACATGAATATTAATATCCCCTACAATAATAACTTTGTCTGTTTTAAGGACTAAAGTTGACAAAAACTCTGCAAATTCAGATTAGAATTCAGAGTACGGACCAGGTGCTCGGTACACTATAACGAAGACAATTGGTTGCAGTGATTTCCAACTTGGTTGTGAAAGACTAAGAACAAGGCTTTCAAATGAGTTATAGTTTAGTTTAGGTTTAGAGCTGATTAGTAGGCTAGAGTCGAAGATAGCTGCAACCCACCTCCTCGGCCTGTGAATATTAATATGACTGGGTGGGGTGGATTCATTTAGGCTAACATAACCCAGCCAGGTTTCAAAATACAAAATAAATCAATATCATAATCTGATATTAGTTCATTTACTAGTACACCTTTAGAAGAGAGAGATCTGATGTTTAAGAGTCCACATTTAACTCTCCTATTCGTTTGCACTATTGCTCTTGTGGTTTTAATTTTTATGAGGTTTTTATGCACAGCTCTTCTTCTGTTTACCTTTTTAAATAATTTCAATGGTCGGGGGGCAGACACCGTCACTATAGGATTTTCACTAAGTAACTCCTGAAATGGAGGAGCAGAGAAGTGTGTTAGACTGCAACTCTGCGTAGGGTTTTGGGTGGGTAACTGCTGAATTAGAAGGGCAGAGAAGTGTGTTAGACTGCGACTCTGCCTCCTGGTCTCAACTCTGGGTTGTCATGGATTTGGTCCACTAATAAACTTGGCCAGATTTCTTGAAATGAGAGCTGCTCCTTCCCAAGTGGGATGGATGCCGTCTCTGGATCAGACCAGGTCTTCCCCAGAAAGTCTGCCAATGATCTACAAAGCCCACATCGTTTGCTGGACACCACCTCGACAACCAGCGGCGGAATGACGACATGTCATCACTGGTCAGATTTGGCAGGGGTCCAGAGAAAACTACGGTGTCCGACATTGTTTTTGCATATGTACACACCGACTCAACATTAATCGTAGTGACCTCCGATTGGCGTAACCGGGAGTCATTACCGCCGACGTGAATAACAATCTTACTGTATTTACGTTTATTCTTAGCCAGCAGTTTCAAAAAAGACTCAATGGTCCTGCTCTGGCCCCAGGGATGCACTTAACTATGGCCGCTGGCTTCGCTAACTTCACGTTTCTCAAAATGGAGCTGCCAATGATCAGAGTTGGTTTCTCAGCGGGTGTGTCGCTAAGTGGGGAAAATCTGTTAGAAACGTGAACAGGTTGGTGGTGACCCGTGGGCTTTGAATGCTTACGACTATTCCTCCTTCGGACAGTCACCCAGCCAGAAGCCATCGCTAGCTGCTGAGCTAAAGTCGCTAACGGCTAAGCTAAAGTACTGTAGCGTTACCTACCAAAACTTTTGAACAACTATAAGATTGAACAGCAGTCACCAAAAGATGGAAAGAAGTGTGAGTGCTTAGGCAAAATTACTGTAAGAATAAGTGTTTAGCGGAGAGTTTGCTGCTGTAATCTAACAAATTTAACTGATATTTAGCGAGAGACAACACGCTACCAACACAAAAGCACCGGAGTAGGGGGTCACTAATCTGGATAACCCAGATACATCCTAACTTTGGACAGGTTTGTGCAGCGGTGTTCAGGAAAGAGACAGAGATATGGAGCGAGTGAGAGAGAGGAGGTGCTGCACAAATATACAGTCCCCTTCAAAAGTATCAAAAGATGAGGATGAGAAGAATTTCAGCTTTTATTTCCTGGTATTCACATCTAGATGTGTTAAACAACTTAGGACATACCGCCTTTTGTATTAGACCACAGCTTTCTTAGGTAAGCAAAAGTATGGAACAAATAATCTTAAAGTAAATAACATTTAATATCGGGTGGCCATAACCCTTGCTTGCAACAACTGCCTCAAGCCTGCAACCCATCGACATCACCAAACTGTTGCATTCTTCATTTGTGATGCTATTCCAGGCTTTTAGTGCAGCTTCTTTCAGTTCTTGTTTCTTCTCTACTTCTGAATTCAATCTGCTGCTACCATCATCAGTTACATCATCAATATATATTAATGAGCCTGTTCCAGAAGCAGCCATGCATGCCCAAGCCATGACATCACCTCCATCATGGTTCACAGATGAGCTTGTATGCTTCGGATCATAAGCAGTCCCTTTCTTTCTCCACACTTTGGCCTTTCCATCACTTTGGTAGAGATTAATCTTGGTCTCATCCGTCCATAAGATTATGTTCCAGAACTCTCTGTACTTCTTTGCATATTTCAATCTGGCCTTCCGATTCTTCCTGCTGATGAGTGGTTTGCATCTTGTGGTGTGGCCTCTATATTTCTGCTCTCTGAGTTTTCTTCGAACAGTGGATTGTGATACCTTCACCCCTGCACTGTGGAGGTCGTTGGTGATGTCATTTACTGATGTTTTGGGTGTTTTCTTCACAGTTCTCACCATATTTCTGTCATCAACTACTGTTGTTTTCCTTGGCCGACCTGTTGGACGTCTGTTGCTCAGTAAACCAGTAGTTTCTTTCTTTTTCAGGACATTCCAAATTGTTGTGCATGCTATGTCCAATGTTTGTCCAGTGGCTCTGGTCGATTTTCCTTCTTTTCTCAGCTTGACAATGGCTTGCTTTTCTCCCATAGAAAGCCCTCTGGTCTTCATGTTGGTTTATCCTCTTTAACAGGAAATGCAGTCTTTATAGGTTTGAACCAAGGATGAAAACTTCAACTACATGCAGAGCTATTTAATGTTTGGACAATCAACCTAAAAGGCAACACCTAGGCAACAAGAAACATCTGTCAGTCACATGTTCCAGTAGTTTTACTTACTTGAAAAATGGGTGGGTTCAAACAAAGGGTATGTCCTGAGTTGTTTAACACATCTGGATGTGAATACCAGGAGATAAAAGCTGAAATTCTGAACTCTTGTGTCATACTCATCTTTTGATCTTAAACCGAAATGTCTTCAGTTAACAAAAACAAAGGAATTTGCCTCACTGTTCTATTACTTTTGGAGGGGACTGTGTTCTCCTCATTACAGCTCCTCAATCAAGTATGATTTTAAATACGTCTAGTAGACAATCAATATGTGGCGGTCAGCCTTGATATATTTATCCCATTCATTGATTTATTTGTGGGAAACATGACTTTCACTACCACCCCCTTCACCCCCAAACAAAGCTGCCTCTCCCGACTCTATTAACTAATATCAAAAACATAATAACTAATGTTTCTTTATGCCACCGGCTAAAATAAAAAGAAATAAAGCAAGTAAATCCCAACTTTTGAACAGCTGTTTTTCTGCACATGTAGCCTATTTCTAAGAGCAGTATTTAGTATTTTTACAAAACTTTACGTTCGTGGTTGAAAGCTTTTTGCTGGTTGCACAGTTTATAATACACGACAATGTTCTTTTTGTTTAGACTGTGACACAATAATGGCAGTAGCTACTTACAGCTGTGGAAAGAACGCCTCTCTCCCTCGTTCTCCTTTCTTCTTTTAGTTTCAGCAGACATGAACAACAAAGTTCGGTGCCACTGACCTGCAGCACAGTCGCAAATTCACTTCAAGGATGGTGCGTTCAGTAACGCAGCGTTACTTACGCTACGTTACGAAACAGCCACCAGGGGCAATTCCCCATCTTGCCCAAGGACACTTCGACACACAGTCTGGAGGATTGAACCTCCAACCTTCCGATTAAAGGGCAACCTACCTCCTGAGCCACAGCCGCCTGTAATAATATTTCTGTTTTAGAAAAGTAATTAGTTACACTAATAGTTACTGAGAAAAGTAATAATATTACAGTAATGCATTACTGAGTAACAGTAACAGTAACGCGTTACTGAGTAACATTGGTTGTCTGTTCCAGAGTCCCGACTTAAAACTAAAGGGGACAGAGTGTTTGCAGTCAGGCCCCTCCAGGCCCTGTAACTACCTGGCTGAGAAATCAGGTCGGCTAAGTCAGTAAACTCCTTTAAGTCCCTTCTTAAAAGTGACTTTTTATTTGACTTTATTTTTCTTTCTTTTAACTGTAGTTTGATTCCTTAATTTTTTTTCTTGGTTTTTATCTGTTTAATCTTAAAATCTGATGGTTTTATGACTTACGTGTTTTATTTTCTGCACTTGTGAAAGCACTTTGTATCATGGATTTTAGAAAGTGCTAAATAGAGATTAATATTATGACCATTATTATTAAATGTGATTGTAGTCGGACTAAACATACATTTGTGGTTTTATGAAGTGTGCAGATTTGTTTCATCGATGCTGTTTACCAAAGCCTTGCACCTGGATGTAATGTGGTATATAATTATGCTTCTTTTAAGTTGTGTTTACAAGCCATTAGTGGCAGAATGCTGCTCAGTATGCCCTTAAATAGAGCACCATGTCTTTCCCTTTTATGCTGACCTAAGATGTAGGATCAACCCTCCTTCACTCACTTCCCCTAAGCAACCTGCAAGCATCTGTTTTTGTATCCATGGTGACTATCTAATACTTTATATTTTAACTTTAGTTTTTACCAAAACTAGATATACCCTGTAGTTAACTCCCTGTATGCTTTGTATGCCCTAGTTTAATAATTTTATAGTAGTGTAGTGAGCTAATGTCCTAATTTTGCGTAGCATAGACTTTGCTGTGGGTCGCTGTTTCTTGGTTACCAAAAGATTTTTTAATCCCATTTCATTATGTTGCAATTTTTAATCAAACTTTTTCAGCATATTCACACCAATTACAAACTTTAGGATTGCTGGTGAAGGGTTGTACTTACTGAACAGACTGATATGGTAACAGAAAAAATATAGCAACTTGGATAACTACTGTTATGCCTAGGAGGAGTGAGCGACAGAATGATCAGTCCCGGTTAAACAACCTCTGGGGGTAGAGCTGCAGGTTGGCCCAGCACAATGTGCTTCCCTGCCTCCAGCCTCCTGCAGGAGAATGAAACTGGAAGGGGAGGGGCGGTAATACTATTCTGAGTATAATGATTGTTTAGTGGGAGTGACTCAGTGATATGGTCTCCAAGGACCTTTTTGTGAAGATTAGACTGTTACTGCATAACTGAAAAACCATCACTCATGACAGTATTCTTGTATTATTTTGTTCTATGACACTACCAGTATGTAACCTCACCATGTTGCAAGATAAAATAGCTTCTTTTTTTGTAGAGTGTGTAATAGTGTTTTTTTGTAGAGTGTATTTTGAAAAAAATATTCATATGTCAGTTGAACACTTGTGTCCCTCTTTTAACCCTGACTAAACTGCTTGCTTTTTATTTCTGGTCCCAGCTGTAGATCAGCTGTCCAGTTTGATGTCATCAGGGAGCAGTAATGGAGCCATCAGACTGAACCCAGCCAGATCTGCTCAGGACACATCAAATGAAGAACAAGTAATAAGTGCAAATATAGGAAATTCCAAGCACACAACCCAAACAGAGCAGGACTTTCAAATACCCATCACCAATATAGATGACATTTTATCAGAAGTGAGCCTCTGTACTGATAAAGATACACACACAACATCCTCCTACGAAAAACTATCCAATGAGTCTGTATCCTGCTGCTCAAGCCAAAAAGGTGTAACCTTGTCTGACAAAGTTGGCATTCAGGTTCCAATACCGTCCAGTCCCCTGGACTGTTCCATCTTGGATGCAGGAAATGAAAAAGGTGCCATCCTCCCTGTGGAGACAACACAGGAAAAGAGCTCTGCTGTCTTCAGTGGGTCAAGTCTGGAAATTCCTGATGCTGGTTCTATATATATGTACCCCATAGGAGATAGTGATTCAAACAGTGACTCCAGCACTGACAGCAGTGAAATGGTCAATAAGATAACTGGCAGCAGTTTTAGTCTTCATGAGTCGTCTTCAGATGAGGAAGAAGTGGAGTTTTGTTCCTGTGATGCCCAACAATCTGCTGCTGGTGGACACTTTCATATAAGCCACTCATCGAATGGGTCTTCACCTTTTCAGCCTGCTAGCAGTCAAAATACAAACCTGGATCAGACTGTTGATGTGTTGCAGGTCTTTTTTGATGTGTCACTGACAAGCAAAGAAAACTCTGTTTCAACAACCCAATGCTCACAGCTTTCTCAGTTATCAGGGGTCTTCCCTACAGAGTCTTTTCTACAGAGTCAGTCTTCCAACAGTACAATACCTGTGTCTTCTATAGAGGGCCACATTAAAACCTTTGACAAAGTTAAAGCATGTGTGGCATCTAGTTCTGGAAGCCTAAGCATTTACAGCAGCCCCTCCCCACCAGAAACCTGCAGTGTCACTCAGGGTTCTAATGCAAATTTACATGCAGATGCCTCACTGACCTCAGATTGGCTGAAGCATTTGAATACACGAACACCCAGTTCACTAACAATGGAATCAGAGACCTCAATTTCAAGCACCAGCAGATTGCATACAAGAGTGTCAGCAACAATTTTAAACAAAGAAAAGGTCCTGGATTGTAGAGGTAATTTAAAACCTCATGCTAGATCCTTGCTTAAGAAGACCTCTAAGCTAAAACTTCTTGGTAATTCAGACTGTCCTGTGTGGAGTAGTAACTTAAAACTTCAGGTTGAAACTCAAATCCAACCAAACACTAGTGCTCCCAAACTGAAGGGCCTAAGCATTAAGTGTAAGAACAAATCACCAGAGCAGCCTCTCCAGCCCAAGAGTGAAAGTCCAGTTCCTTCAAACACCAATGCTTCCATGAACCAGTCAACAAAATTACCACCAACGGCAACCATGTCAAGCCTTTTGAAGACCAACCAGCCTGATGTGAACAGCGGCCTTACTGTGCCCAAAGTAAGTGAAAGAAAACAAGTTACAGCTGAACAAAGTCCTTCAGGTGGCACATTACAAACTGTACAGCTGGCCAAGGAGAAGGACATCGATTTAGGTTCTACAGCAACCGCCAAATCACAGGGCTGGTCTCACCTTCCTCCCACGCAGAGAACATTTATAGAGGTTCGACTGTCAGCACACAATGAAACACTTAATTCAAAAGTCTCCAAACCCATTCAACGAGGCACAGATGGAAGACTAGCACCCATGCTTTCTCCTGCAAACTCCACAGATGGCATGATCAGTAACACAGTATTTAATTCACTGTGTTCTACCAAAGAAGCTCATTCAACCACAAGTAATGGTTCAAAACCCAGTACTATTGTGGAAAGAACTGAGACCCTAAAGTCCAGCACATCCAGACTGTACATAAAGACAATGGAAAGACAAAGCTTCTTGACAGACACTGCCTTGACTGCAGACTACAATCCCTTCTCTGTCAGACATAAGATAAAGTCCTTTGAAAACCTGACTAATTTTGACAAGCCAGTGGCTAAAAGCAGTGACATTCACTCATATGCTCTGGCATATAGAGCCTCGCTTAACCAAAGGATTGCTGGTTATATGGGCTTGGTTAATTCTAAGAACTGCCAGGCACAGCAAAGAAATTTAAGTTCATATGTGGATAATTTAATCCCTACCACACCCTGCTCACTTTTTCTTGGTAAATCTCCATCTAGCATTGCACTGATAAACCTTGAGCTTCCACAGTCAAGGTGTAACACAGCTCCCGTGACTGAGGACAATCCTGAGGCTGATATTCAAAGAGCTTCAGTTGGGATTACAACACAGACTCCTCAAGAACAACAGAGAAAACATGACAGACTCCCCAACAGCAGGTTGCGGCAGCTCAGGGCTCTTAGTATGCCTGAATTGGAAAAACTATGTACAGAGGACTTTAATAGAGGACATGGTACTGTCAGAGACAAAACTGAGCATGGCATACATCCCACTATACATTCGAAAGCCACAGTGACTGAGAGCTTTCCATCTTTTTCAACCCTAACAAAAGTGGATGTGAACAGGCTGAGCCGAGATGACCTTAGATCCACAGAAGAGACTCCTCAAGGAACCCTACAGACCCATGGACAACTGCCTGGCTGGTCCATCAGGTGCGGATTTTAATTAAAACTTGCCCATTGTAATTAATTTTGGTCATATGTGGAGTGCATTGAATCCACTCTGTGTATGAATTAGAAATGTCTTACTTTGAGCCCCAAGATGTCACTGTGCACTGCAATGAAGCTAAAATAGATTATTAAAAAAACTCTTTGGGCAAAGTCATATCATGAGAATATTGCAATTTTCTGAGAAAGAAAAATCATAATATAGTGACTTGCAAATACAGGTACAATCCAAGCCACAGTAGGTCTAGTAGTTCCAATCCGATCAGGCAAGCCAGCATATTCTGATATATTAATTTGTCAAGGTGGGTGGGACAAAGGCCAGCTTAAATAAAAGAGGCTTCGATGACATCCACAGAGACTGCAGAACGTGAGTCTAAGGGAAGAGCATTCCACAGTGTCAGAGCCTCCACTTCAAATGCACGATCACTTTTTGTTGTAAGAGCATGTGATCAGCTAGTAAGCCCTGGTTTGAAGACCAAAGTTGCCTAGTGGTGATATAAGGGTGAAACAAGTTGGAGATGCCTTACTGTGCAGGGCTCTATATGTGAAAACGAGCACCTTAAACTGAGTCCTGAACCTGACGGGGAGCCAATGTAACGATGACAGGATGGGTGTAATGGGACTTGTCCTGCTAGACCTGGTCAACAGCCTTGCAGCAGCATTCTGGAAATGTTTCTTAAATGAAAGAAACATGTATGGGTCAAAGATTTGATATGACGATCAAAGTACATAGATTGGTCTAACATAATACCAGGACTCCTGGGATTTAACTGTACAGCTGATAATAGTGACCTAGTACGCTGAGATAACATGGAAGCTATGCTGTCAGAAGCAACAATAAGGACCTCTTATCTAATGACTTAAAGGAGACATACATCTGGATATGATCAGCTAATAGTGACACCTTTAAAATGGAGCATAGACAAAGAAAAGAAAATCACACCAACACAGAACCCTGAGGTACAACATATGAAAGAGCAGTTTCAGACATGTATGACCTATTGACATAGAAAAAGTCCTGTTTGAGAGATAGAATGACAACCACTCCAGGGCACTTCCACCCACCGCCTAAGCCTTTCAGTCAGGTTGCTGTGATCGCAAGTATCAAAAGTAGCACTAAGATCCAGAACCACAACAGAGCATTCACCCACATCAGAGGACATCATTATGTCACCGAGACCTTAAGAAGAGCTGTTTCAGTGGAATGCTTGTAATGGAAATCAGATTATCTACAATGTTGTGTGCAGTCAAGGCGGCAGTGAGCTGTTTGACAACAACTTTCTCTAAAATCTTTGAGATAAACGGCAGCTTGGAAATATGCTTATAGTTTTATGTAGAGGGATGGGTGAAGATTAGTCTTTTTCAAAAGAGGTTACGCAACAGCATATTTAAAATTGATTGGGACAAAACCAGATTTGAGGTGGCTATTGATCGAGACCAGGCATGGCCCAACAGTCTCAAAGCACAGGAGTTAGTAAAATTCCTTGTGTTTTTTCAATTGTCTGTGAGTTTATTAAAGTGAGTATAAGAGATTAAGTATACTTACCCCCCCCCCCCCCCCGGAGGCCGATCGAGGTCCCCTCCGCTGTGGCAACGGGTGATGTTCCCGTTTACGCGTTCGGGACGCACCTGCCACCATTCCGCACACATTCATTCGGTTTTACAGTCTTGACCTTCCTTCGGCACCTGGCACTTGTGCGCTCTCCTCTTAGTCGTGCCACTTTATTGCACACTGGGGCAGGCGGGGTTTTCGGCACGGTTTAGTGGGTATCTCGTTCCCATAGTGTTGTAACCAACGCAGTTCGAGTTCCCTCGAAGGGGAACGTCTCGGGTTACGTATGTAACCCTGGTTCCCCGAGAAGGGGAACGAGACACTGCGTCGGCCCGCCGCACCTCTCTCCCCGCCTGAAGCGCCTGCTTCATAGTTTAAGCTAATGATGAGTGTGTACAGGTGTGCTTTATACTCCTCCGGTTATTCCGTCACACCTTACCGTTCTAGCAACAAGCCAATAGGATTAGAGTGATTTCATTCACGTTCAGACCTGCTGCGCCTAGAGGCGTTCCCATAGTGACGTAACCGACGCAGTGTCTCGTTCCCCTTCTGGGGAAACAGGGTTACATACGTAACCCGAGACGATTTCTACAGGTCAGCAGTGCTCTACAGTTCAGCTGTGGTCAACAGGTCAGTAGTGATCTACAGGTCAGTACTGGTCTACCGGTCATAAGGAAATGTGGGCTGTTTTGTTTTCTCCTAACAATACACATTTGCATCTGTGGAATTAACACCTCGACTCTACATTGTGTGTAGACTGATGAATGTTTATCTCTTAATGCAGCTGTATTATCTGGACAGGAACAGAATATGTACTGGTCAGTCATACCGTTGGCAGCTCACACACAGCATACTACAAGAGCACAGCAAATCACTTTAGCACAGATGCTTGCCAGGTAGCTTAGAGGATGCATTTTGTCGTTACTTAAACACTTTTGCCCTTAAAAAGTACACCAACCCACTCATAGCTTGTCTTATGAACCCCTCCATAAGTTACAGTGCATGTGTTACTATATACAGACATAATACAGCTACTTAACAACTCACCTCGGGCACGTCTCTCGTGAACTATCAACATTACAGGCGCGTTTGGTAGCATTTACCTACTATGTCTGTGAGAGAGAGAGCGCCCTCAAGCCAATAAATCTCCACAGGTATATGGATAATAAATGAATGACTTATGGCAAGCCTCCTTTGCATGACTAAAGTTGCTGTGGTGTATAATACTGAATGGGTGATAAGCAGGACTTTGTTTCTAGCTGTCATGACATGTCTTCAATTTGACTCATTTTTTTCTACAGTTTTAAAGAGCTGGCTACTTCTCCTGTCAGTCAGTGTAAGCTGCAAACACTTTCTTCCCTGACAGTTAAATCATACCTGTCTGCCCTGCTTCAGGAGGCCAAGGCCCTGTCAGAGGTAACACTATACTGCTGATAACATATATTTGCAAGAACCATTTCATATATAACTTAATGTCTAATGCATCCTGTCATACTTTCTGTCTGATTTTTTTATGTCACATTGACTCTGTGTCTGAACCACCTGCAGGTAAACCATAACACTTACCTTGTTTTCCTGAGTAAAGAAGAAGGCTCAGGACTTGGCTTTAGTATTGCTGGTGGCGTCGACCTTGAGCAGAAGGCAATAACTGTAAGTACAGTATGTAAAGGCTCAAGAACTGTTTAAATGCACAGCTTGACATCATTCAGAGTTTGATGATGTGCATTGCAAGCTGCTGTGGTGTCTTGCTTGATACTACCAATATATCAGAAATGTTCAAATAGAGTGGGTTGGCCGTTAATCGGAAGGTCGGCGGTTCAATCCCTGGCTCCCCCTGGTTGTGTGTCGAAGTGTCCTTGGGCAAGATACTGAATTTGAATACTGATTTGCCCCTGGCGGCTGTTCCGCCAGTGTGTGAATGCTAGTTTCCGTTTGAGCACTTAGGCTCAGTGTATGAATGTGAATGTAGTGTAAAAGTGGTCGAAAAGACTAGACAAGTACGGAGCATTTACATTACACTTACTGTAGAGGCTTTAATTAATTTTAATTAAAAAGAAAAAAATAGTATGAAAGTCCTTCTTAGAAAATGCTGCACAGTGGATTCTACAATTACTGTTGTGAAGCCCTGTGCAGTCCCCCTCAGGTCATTTAATCCAATCTCTCTGTCTAGATTAACTAATCATCCCCCATAGTAATTGGCTCGATGTTTCCCTCCCTCTCTGCCTCAAGCTGATGTGTGGTGAGCGTTCTGGCGCTAAGTGGCTGCCGTGCATCACCCAGGTGGGTGCTACACATTGGTGGTGGTTGAGGTGAGGCCCCCACTACACTGTGAAGCGCTTTGAGTTTCAATGATAAAGCGCTATATAAATGTAATGCATTATTATTATTAAAGGTTTAACACAGTGTCACCTTTTATTTTGCAAATTCTAAACTGCTCTCTGTCGACAGGTTCTGTCTGAATTGTTTTTCCAGTTATAGAAAGGGTGGTAGCAGATCAACTGCTAATTTTTATTCTTGATAATAATATCTTTGAAAAACTCCAACACACAAAGGTCTTGGTCAAGAGTTGGTACTTAGAATGTGTTGAAACCTCAAGTCTAGTTTTAAAAAAACCTATGGTACTAAAACTGCACTTAACAAGTTCTGCAGCTGAACAGGTGTTCACTGTGGGGTGCCCCAAGGCTTAGTGCTGGGCCCAATACAGATATTTAAACTCAACTGTTAAACAAATAGCCTCTTTGTTGTGCAGATCTTCACAGACATCTTTTGACAAGCTGTGCAAGCCTCCAACAGCTTTCTAAATAAAAAGGATTTTCACATAAATCACTGAAATGCTTGTCTTCGTGTCTGATCAAAATCAAACAGAAAGGCCATTATGATTAATGATGTGTTTACAGTAAACATCTCTATTAAGCCCACGTACCAAATATGGTGGTAAAATAAAAACTACATAACTTCTTGTTACACAAATAACACTTTTTATTGTAAGCTAAACAATGACATGTGCCTGCTGATCCCAGAAGAAATTGCAAACAGACTGTTAAAATTTCAGATAGTTGATTTTTAATTCTATTTGTGTAGAATAAAATGTCTTTTAACCATAAATTATACGATATGTTGATATCTGATATTTAATTAGGGCCTATGTAAACTCAGTTTTTGGGGACCTAAACATACTCGAAAACTCACCAAACTTGGCACACATGTCAGAAGTGGTGAAAAATTTTGTATTTAGTGGGTTTTGCGCATGGGCGAAATGGCTCGCTAGCGCCACCTTGAAAATTAGCCCCTCGGCCACGTTCAACCTACATGCCCGAATTTTCTGGGGACATGTAGCATATCAAGACACACAAAAAAGCCTCAAGAACCCATACCCTAAACTCAACAGGAAGTTGAATTATACGTCAAATTTTGGATGATTTACACACTTCGTACTTTAACGAACTCCTCCTAGGGATTTAGTCCGACCGACTTCAAATTTCTGCTGTGCCTTCTATAGGCATTGAAGATGAAAAGTTGTGCTATCTGTGAGTTTGCGTCAATGGGCGTGTCCGTGGCGTCAAAGATCAACTCTTCGCCATGACAAAGGAAGTTGTTGTAACTTCAGTGTATATGCTCACATCTGCACCAAACTGTACATGTAGGATGAGAGTCCCACCCTGAACACATGTACATGCCGACATTCACGCACAGTCATAGCACCACCTGCTGGCAACAGGAAGTGACTTTTATCGAAGCAGCCCCCGCCGCACGTTTGACCTACGTGTACAAATTTTCTGTGGTACATATATCTTGTCCAGACACACAAGAAAGCCTCTTGGAGCGATGCCCTAAACCCAACAGGAAGTCGGCTATTTTGAATTTTACGTAAATGTTTGGAAGATTTACACACTTCGTACTTTAACGAACTCCTCCTAGGGATTTAGTCAGATTGATTTCAAATTTGTGGTGTACCTTCTAAAGGCATTGAAGATGAGAAGTTGTGCTATCTGTGAGTTTTCGTCAATGGGCGTGTCCGTGGCGTGGCGTCAAAGATCAACTCTTCGCTGTGACACAGGAAGTTGTTGTAACTTCAGTGTACATGCTCACATCTGCACCAAACGTTACGTGCTTGATAACTGTCCTGCCCTGAACATATCTACACACGAATACCGATTTATATTCATAGTGGCAAGTGCTATGTAGCTCCACATAGGGGACACAGGAAGTGACATATAACACCTTCATGCGGCTTCAGAACCGCGTAGCAAATTCACAGCCACACCGGCAGAGCTCCAGAATGTGCAACGCGGCCGGCTCACACCCGGACGCGCTACAAGTACGAGGGCCCGCCCAACGCTAAATCCCTAGGAGGAGTTTCGTACATGTAGGTTGAACGTGAACGAGGGGATAATCTTTTCCAAATTTCTAGGTGGCACTAGCAAGTCATTTTGAGTTTTCGAGTATGTTTAGGCCCCGACAATGGAGCTTGCTTTTCAGAAAAAAAAAAAAAATATATATATATATATATATATATAATCTTAGCAAATTCAATAGGAACCTCGCACGGTCGTGCTCGGGCCCTAATAATCTTTACAGTTTCAATAGGGACCTCACACGGTTCGTGTTCGGGCCCTAACAAGTAGTATTGACAGCCATAATTTCAGCATGAAGTAAAGCGGTGCAACGTTTTTTAATGGGCATTTAGCATGTGAAAGTCAAAATTACACATTTGTGTGCACAGTGGCGAAGTAATATCCAATAATAATATAATGCAAATTTGGAAAGTATTCATTATTGGTCACTTGATAGGCACACGGTCTTGTTATATATCACCATTAGTAGTAAAAAGAAATTCATGTTTTCCACCAGGGCAGTAAAATGTGAAGTTGAGCTGCTGATCTGAGCTTCCCTGCTGTTATCATTTTATTGCCAATAATATTCCTCAGCTGTTTGACTCACAAAGGTAAGGGCACATTTCTGTCAACATAACAAAGCCATAACAGAGCGCTGGAGAGAGAGAGTAAAAACATGAAACTAATCCAACTACATATTTAACCACAAGCCAAAGCCAGCTCTGGAGAATAAACCAATCCAACTAACCTTACATGATTTTTCTACCAGGGCAGTAAAAGTTTAGCTGGCTGATGCTTCCATGATCTAAGTTAATGTTACGGTTTTATTGCTTTAAAAACATCTGTCCCACATTATAGCCTTCCATCTTTGAAAATCCACATCCATGATTTCTGCCGTCAGCTGTCTGTTTCTGTCTGTTATTATTATTTCCTCTTCTTCTTTGTACATATTCAATGTAGTGACGAAGAAGTGAAGAATGTTGTGATGACGAAACGTGCTCTGTATGCTTGGCTACGGTAGAAACATGACGACAAAATATGGCAACCTCCATAGAAGAGGGTGCCCGCGGTAATACAGATAAAAATGGCTCATTCTAAGGTAATAAAAACATAACGGTTCGTTATGTTAGGTCTTTATACACTACTAGGGGTGTGGAAAATAATTGGACTTGGACGATTATGAATCGATTAACAAATGTCAATAATCGATTATCTAGAGGTTAATTGATAACGTAATGTTGACAGAACGAAAAAGGTGGAACTTGGAAATGCGGAAGTGCAGCTCCGGACCGTCTGTGCGGTGCACACAACTGTGCGGTGCACACAACAGAGACGTGTGGTTCTCCTTGTTTAGCACAGACAGGTAGCTATTGATTGAGTGACTGCTGCTACTAAAATTGCACATGATCAGTAAAATCAATGCATAACTCACGTTAATGATTTTCACCCGCACACTGTGCAGCGCGGTAGCGCTTAGCGAGCGTCCGCACTGAGATCCAATAATATGAATATATTAAAGCTGCAAGCAGCGTTGGGCGGGCCCTCGCACTTGTAGCGCGTCCGGGTGTGAGCCGGCCGAGTTGCACATTCTGGCTACGTGGTTCCGAAGCCGCATGAAGGTGCTATATGTCACTTCCTGTGTTCCCTATGTGGAGCTACATAGCACTTGCCGCTATGAATATAAATCGGTATTGGCGTGTAGATGTCTTCGGGGTGGCACAGTTATCAAGCACGTAAAGTTTGGTTCAGATGTGAGCATGTACACTGAAGTTACAACAACTTCCTGTGTCAAAATTTGTATACGTAGGTGAAACATGCGGCGGGGGCTGCTTCGTTAAAAGTCACTTCCTGTTGCCAACAGGTGGCGCTATGACTGTGGGTGAATGTCAGCATGTACATGTGTTCAGGGCAGGACTCTCATCCTACATGTACAGTTTGGTGCAGATGTGAGCATATACACTGAAGTTACAACAACTTCCTTTGTCATGGCGAAGACTTGATCTTTGACGCCACGCCATGGACACGCCCATTGACGAAAACTCGCAAATAGCACAACTTTTCATCGTCAATGCCTTTAGAAGGCACAGCAGAAATTTGACGTCGATCCGACTAAATCCCTAGGAGGAGTTCGTTAAAGTACGGAGTGTGTAAATCATCCAAAAATGGCAGACTTCCTGTTGCCTTTAGGGTATGGGTTCTTGAGGCTTTTTTGTGCGTCTTGATATGATACATGTCCCCAGAAAATTTCGTACATGTAGGTTGAACGTGAACGAGGGGATAATCTTTTACAATTTTCTAGGTGGCGCTAGCGAGTCATTTTGCCACGCCCATGCGCGGGAAAAAAAATATATATATATATAATCTTAGCAAATTCAATAGGGACCTCACACGGTCGTGCTCGGGCCCTAATAACACTCATAAAACTGATCAATACTTTAAATATATAAGACTAATAAGACTGAAATTTTGCCACTGTCTGTTTTTAAATGAATGTCATTTAAGACAAGAGCCGATTCAGTACTGTCAAAATACTGACTGGAATACATCAAAACATTTATTTAGTGCCAAGAAAGCACTAAGCTGTTGAAAAAAAGATTTTTTCCCTGATTTTACTTGAAAACGGGTGGTTTGATATGGGCCTGTAATTGCTCATTAGTGATGTGTTCTATTTTGAGAGTGGCTTGATGACTGCAGTCTTCAGGCTTGTGGGAAGAAACCTGAGAGAAGAGTTTGCGATTATGATCTGAGGCCCTGCAATCAGAAACATTTTTAAAAGGCCTGTTGGCAAAATATAAAGCAGCAGGAGGATTTCAGATGTTGTAAAATGTCCTCCAGGTTTTTGTGATTGATAGGATCAAATTGTGTCATGCTATTTAAATTGATTTCAAGTGGACACATGGACAACACATGTAAATGGTATGGAGGCAATGCCACGTTTGCCTGTCTAATTTTCTGAATTTTGTCAGTGAAGATTCATTACAGGCTACTGCTACTCACATAGGAGGGTTGGTTAGCCTGTCAACACAAGCAAACAAGGCACATGCATTTTTTAGCAATGATGTCAGAGGAGAAGTTCAATTCAATTTCATTTATATAGCGCCAAATCACAACAACAGTTATCTCACAGCGCTTTTAGACCGTACTCTATGATGTTATTTAAAGAAGCCCAACAATTCCCACCAAGAGCAAGCACTAGGCGACAGAGGCAAGGAAAAACTTCCTTTTAAGAGGCAGAAACCTCGAGCAGAACCATGGCTCAGGGTGGGCGGCCATCTGCCTCGACCAGTTGGGGGTGAAAAAAGTGAAATCTGGAGATTTGTTTTCTGCTACCAATGTGCGAAACTCTTTTTTTCCATTCTTACCAGCGTGGCATTTCTTCATGGAGATCTTTTCTTACCAGAGACCACCTTCACCTTAGTGATGGGATCAATAACATTTGTAATTTTAGAATTGAAATTACTTGCATCTCATTGACCCATGAGATAATAAATACTTTAATAAATAGTTTCACTGGTGTTTTCAGTGATATGCCATTTTGTGATGACCTCTGTTTTAACATTGTGTGCACAGATATGGCACTCTCAAAGAAAACACAGGAATGATCAGAGAGTGCTACAGCATTCACCACATCCTTGGAAATGTTCAGACCCTTGGAGAGGATTAAATCCAGAGTCTGTCTCATGTCTCATGTTGGGTCAGTCCATAATTATCAAGAACACAACAGAGTTCTTTAGTCCCTCTATCCTGGGGGTTGTCAACATGGATGTTAAAATCACCAACAATAAGTACACAGTCAAAGTCAATACAGATTATAGACAGCAGTTCAGTAAATGTTGCACAGTATTTAGGTGCTTCATATTTAAAAATATATATATACTCTAGATTCACTCATAAAACTGAAGTTGGGAGGGAGAGACTTGATAGGAACAGCTGTTCTGTTGTCTAACCAAGTTTCAGATAAAAACATAAAAATAAGATTGTTCTTGATGATAATATCATTGATTGAAAAATGTTTTTCCTGGCAAATACCTGATGTATAAAGCTAAATTTAGTGAGTGAAAAGCATTATCTGCCCCATTTTTTGCCACAGGCTGTGGCTGAGGAGGAATTGATGCTAAATTTGCAGAATCTGTGGAGTGCTTCCTGTTTCTTCCGCTTTCCCATTCTTTTTCTTTTACCTATCAAGACAAGAACTGAGAAAGCAGTACACATCATATCATATATAATGATTAATGAATTAATGATATATAAATGTAAATGTGAAAAATAATATGGAGACTGGTTGGTGTTGTTTTAATACTAGTTAATAATAACTAATAATAGTTCTTGACAACCTTTCTGGGCAGCGGGTGTTAATGCTCTCACGCGTACCTTTGTGTCCAGGTTCATCGGATCTTCAGCAAAGGTGCAGCTAGCCGCGAAGGCACAATCCAGAGAGGTGACAGTATTTTATCCATAAACGGCACAAGTCTGGAGGGTAAAACCCATGGAGAGGCTGTGTCTTGCCTTCATCAAGCCAGGCTGTCCAATCAAGCCTTAGTAGTCATTAGCAGAGACATGGGCTGTGTCTCTGACAGACATAACATGTGTTTTGCTAGGAAGAAGTCTGTGGAGGCGGAAGCAGGTAAGGCTTAGACTTACATCTATGACCATATAGACAAACGTGGTAGTCTTGATGATGGTAAAGCAGGATACCCCCAGCAACATCTACTATTATGTTTAACCTCATTAACCCTTACCTTACCTGTCTTTTTAACATTAACACGTTCAGTCACGTTGCATTTGTATACTTGTCACCTATGAAACTAATTTAAAAACGCTCTGATCTACTTGTCCTGTAGACAAGTCCAGCTCCTGTAGACCTTTTCACTGTTTCAAACACAGGCATTAACCTTATAAACAACCCTTGCTGTTGCAGTTTTAGCCATCGTCAGCTTGAAGCAAGTTAACTTAGCTCCTATAGTAAGCAGAAGCAATTTCTCTCGCTATAGTAATATTTTGCCACTGTAATTCTGGGTGTTGAAATATTTCTCTTGTAAATGTAGGTCCAGACGATGCTTTAACAGTGGAGCTTGACAAGTCTTCTGCTGGCCTGGGCTTCAGTCTGGAGGGGGGAAAGTCTTCAAGCCACGGAGACAGGCCTCTCATTGTCAAACACATCTTTAAAGGTGACCTTTTTTCCTTTTAAGTCTCTTAGCAGGGACACGTTCAAGGTGCAATGTGTAACAATTTAAGAGATTTAAGAATGAAACATTGAACAGGATGTTGATAATGATAGTTTCAGCTGGGAGATGTGTGAAACCTTCAACAGTGGCAACTTTGCTACGTTACACAAGCTCTCTGAGCTTTTTTAGTCAAATAAACAAAATAAACTTAAGAAATTAAGAATTCATTTTCCTTAGTAAACAGAAAAATAACCATTTGAATTCACATTTCTCTCCTTTGCTGAACAATTTGCCTTGCAGACTTCTTGTAAGACACAATTAATAAATCAAACTCACCAAAACCATCTTGTTTAGTTTTTCCACTGTTCCAACAATCACCTCATGCATAAACATTGCCCATGCAGAAAAAGGTTACGTATGCTGGTTTTCACACACACGTGTGGTGAATAAAAATTTACCTGATGTGAGAATGTACGGGCTGTGCCACAGACTTTTGTCTGACTCTGTCAGTAAACTCCAAAGTACTGAAACCAAATGTTTTAAAATATTTCCACTCCAGTTTCTGTGTATATGTCTATAAAGTAGTCTCTGAAAAACACAAGTATGTCCGCAGATACACCATAAAAGTTTGATGTTTATTATCAACATAAAATTTTATGTGAGAGGAATAGAATGATGCCTCTCACACATTTAATTTCAAGGCCGAACTATATGCCACTGGCACTCATGATCAGTTGTGGAGCACTGCAGCTGTTGTACTGCCAGCATAAGTCCAGGAAAATGTCAGGTGGCAGGATGCAGTCTTGCCATTCCCCAATATTAGACATGAATTTTGCTACTGAGTCCTTTACTTTAACTCGGCTAACTGATGGAATTATCATCATCTTAAAAATCCAAGATAACATGAAATAGCATTAAAGAATTGCAAAACAAACTGTCAATAGTTTTTAATAACATCCTCTGTGCATAAATCACCATTTAATCTTCAGTTTAGCTTTTGTGTGTAAAATTGCTGCAGTGAACAGACAGAGCAGTCAGGCACACATAGCGCAATGAGACACCGCAGTGGTGCACAACAGATCTGCCTTCTCATCTCGACTCACTCAGCACATCTTCAGAAGCTGTACATCTGGACTGTGTAAATTAACAAAGTCTGGAAATGAAGCCAGTGACAGCTCTTGCACAATCACTACACTCATGTTGACACATGGCATCCCCCGAGGCAGATGTGTTTGCTCCACTCCCAAATGCCGGCTTGTTCTTCTTTTTCTTTTGTGTGCGTTTTTATCTGGAATGCACAATTGCCATGCACTGCTAATGTACAACAGACAGGCTCTACTGGACATTACCAACACACACAGTCATTTTGGATTTACTGGTTTTATACCACCGGAGCTACAACACATTGTTTGCTCACGAGGCCACACACCACCACTCCCGTGAAAGCACCGAAGCACCAAGTTCGACTGAACAAGCTGATACTAGGAGTGCGCACCAGGGGCGGTGATGTAAGCATGGTAAACGGCTCCATGCTAGACTAAAAGCCCAAGCTAGCCGACCACCACTACCCAGCCTCCTACTAGCTAACATGTGATCTCTGGAAAATAAACTGGACAAGCTCAGGACCAGGATTACAGTCCAACAGGAAATTAGAGAGTGCTTTGCTCCAATTCTCAGATAGCGTCCCAGAAAACGCCATCCAGCTACAGACTCACTCCGTGTACCGGGGAGAGCCGCAGGCACCAGTAAGACCGAAGGGGGAGGTGTGTGTGTATTTATCAACTGTGGAGTTTTTACTGCTGAAATACCGGCCCTGCTATCTTCCAAGGGAATTTACTGCTGTATTTCCAGCTGCTGTTTACATCCTCACGCGAGCTAACTCTATGGCAGCGCTCAGCAGTCTACACAACGCTATCAGCATGTTAGAAACGACTCATCCTGATGCTGTCTTTATCACTATTCACTATTCATACACAGCGTATGTGTGTTTGTTAGAAAAATTTAAATATATTAAAAATTTAAATAGGGTTTGAAATAAATAAAACAGTAAGCGTGTGTGTGTGTGTGTTAAAAAATAAAAATACATTAAAAATAAAATAAATAAATAAAACAGTAAGCGTGTGTGTGTGTGTGTGTTTAAAAAAAATAAATAAATAAAACAGTATCACTATAGGCGACTTCAACCTGTGCAGCCTATGGACTGTATTCCCTAAATACAACACGTAGACATTCCCACCCATGAAAAGAATACTCTGGATCACGTTTACAGCAACATACGTGGTGCATACAGAGTAGGGCTGAACGATTAATTGCATTTGCGATATTATCGGCCTACAGGAAAGTACAATTTATGTTTAACATATCTAATATTGTGTTGGTCATACTATAAAATAATTTATTGCTTGTCTGTTTTGAATAATATGGAAGATATAGAGCTTAAAAAATAATCATATATTAAATCGCAATCGCAATATTGGTTAAACAAATCGCAATTAGATTATTTTCCAAAATTGTTCAGCCCTAATACAGAGCTGCACCCCGCCCCCACTTCGGACATTCAGACCACATCTCTTTGTTCTTGTACCCGGTCTACTGAAAAAGACTGAAACAAACAAACCCTGCCACCAAACAAGTCAAACTCTGGACTCCAGAGATCACCCTGCAGACTGGAATGTGTTTCTGGCAGCAGACACTCTGGAGGACTCTTCTGTCAGCATACAGGACTATGCAGAGTATGTTACTGGGTACATCAGCACCCGTGTTGACATCGTGCCCACACTACAAGACAGAAAGTTCCCTAACCATAAGCCCTTGATAAACAGTAAGGTGTGTCACATGCTGCGTGCTCGCTCTCTTGCATTTACATCAGGCAACGAGATGGAGTACAAAGCTGCGAGGTACCGAGAAGCCATCACAGTGGCCAAGAAACACAGCGGTTAAGAAGCAGTACACAGAGACGCTGGACTGTTTCTATTCTTCTGCTGACCCCGGGCAGATGTGACAAGGCCTGCAGCATATCACAGACTACAAGGCTACCATCAACACCATCAGCCCTACAAACAACCTGCTGGATGACCTCAACATATTCTACTCCCGCTTCGAGGCATCCAGTGACAGCACAGAGAGGAGGCACACACTGGTCAATTCAACCTCAGACGCCACTGCTGCTGCCCTCTATTACTCTCTCTCCCACCTGGAAAACAAAGACTCCTACATCAGGATGCTCTTTGTTGACTACAGCTCTGCTTTTAATACAGCCATCCCTCACAAACTCACCCATAAACTGTCTGCACTTGGACTGCACCCCACACTCTGCGACTGGGTCCTGGAATTTCTGACTGGCAGGCACCAGTTAGTCAGGATCGGCAGCAGAACCTCATCCACCATTATCACAAACATTGGTACTCCACAGGGATGCGTCCTCAGCCCCAACCTCTACACCCTGTTCACTCATGACTGTGCTGCCTCCCACAAGGACAACATCATACTGAAATTTGCGGACCTTGAATATCTGGGCGTTCACATCAGCGAAGACCTCATTTGGACACTGAACACCACACAGCTGGTCAAGAAGGCTCAACAGTGGCTGTATTTCCTAAAGAGACTGAGGAAGTTCACCTAAGATCCTCTGCAACTTCTACAGGTGCACTGTTGAGAGCATTCTGACCAGCTGCATAACCGTGTGATATGGCAGCACTACTGTTATGGACTGCAGACGCCTGCAGAGAGTGGTGAAGACAGCTGAAAAGATCACCAGGACTCCAGTACCCTCCCTGCAGAGCATTTACTATCACAAAGTCCACAGAAGAGCCACCTCCATTTTCAAGGATCCCATCCAAAATTTGTTGGAAAAAGCGATCTCAGAGCTTTATTATGTTACATTCAGTAGGAAGCTAGCTAACGTTATCTACCTAACATTACATTTCAAACAATCCACAGCCGACATTTTTCTGGATTTATTTTAGGTTTTGGAAAGAGAATAAATCGTACTTCTCCTATCAACCTCTCTGGGTAGCGACTGTAATGTCTGTATTCCTTGGATCACAAGAATGTGTATGTCCTTTCTGTCTCCTCAGATGATGATACGAGGAGGGTTGACGTCACATTTCCCATTTCATTAGCTATTAAACAAAACCAGACATCTCATCTTTATTGTTTATGGACTGGTGGATCTCTGAAATCCATTTCTGTAGGTTCAGCTTCTGTTGTTCCTGTTGTTACGTCCCGAGGTGTCTAGGGGTATAGGGACATAAACATAAACCAGATGTTGTTGGTTTGGAAGGATATTTATTTGAAATAATGCAAGTGGAGCACAAACAGAGGATGGGCCAATGGGTGCTGTGGAAATCAACAAACAATTATAACAAAAGGAGATCCTCAAAAGGAGGATTACTGCTTACAGAGGTACTAACAAAAACAAGAATAAACCAAAAGCTCACTAACCTACAGCATTTGAAAAACACAAAACACACAGCACCCCTGAACCTGGTGAAAACTAACATAAAACAACTATGGTATGTGCAAGAAAGGTGTCAGTGATAGCTAAGCTTAAACCTGGCCCACTCTCTTACCTTCACACAGTGAAACACACAAAGTCAAGACACAAAGTCTAACACGGGTTACAAAACACTACTATAAGCTCTATGCCATGCATTCCCAAGGCAAGCAACTCAGGTCAGATTGCTGCCTCGACTGGCAGACCTGGCAGGCTTTTAAGCAGGTGGTGGTCGTCACTGTTGCCATTTGATTGGCCCGTAGAGCATGCCGCACCAATCGAGGGCATGGTCACTGGAAACCCAGGAAGTAGGCGGGACCTTCTCTCCTTGTGCAGCCAATCCTCCGCGTGGGCTTGCACAGCCTGCTCAGCATAACAGATAGCCTACTTAAAAGCACAGGCAAATACAGGTGGGGCGGCGGCAGCCGTAACACTGTATTAAATCAGCATGTTCACCAAACTCTTCACATTCTTCCTATATGGTCAGTTAAACATCACACATCAATTAGTTCAGTTCAGTTCATTTATTATTATCCCAAAAAACTTGGGAAACTTGACTTGCACAAGATAAATATACAAGGATCAGAATAAACACCACAAATACACAAAAGATGCACACAGAAAAATAAAATAAAATGTAACCAGTACATACAATACACTATAAATAAACATTAAAAACAATCTCTAAATATGTTACCTGAGACGATTTAGCAGGGTTATTGCACAGGTAACAAACGCGTTTTTGCTCCTATTGTACTTGAATCATGGAACTCTAAATCTATGACCTGAGGGAAGAGTTAGAGGACGGTTTTTGCAGTGTAATATAGACCTGGACTTACGGAGAACCTGCTGGTCAAAGATAGCAGTCAGGGGAGTCTGTGAGACACCTATAACCTCAACAGCCATCTTCACAAGATTGTTTAGGTGGTTTTTGTCCCCAATGTTCAGGTTTCCATACCATGCAATCATAGCAAAAGTAAGAACAGATTCAATAAAAGACTTATCATCAGCAAATTTAAGGATATGCCTGTCCTCGTGCGGGCTTCTACAGTCATTGGTATAGAGAATATACAGCAGAGGAGACAGGAGACAGCCTGAGGAGAGCCAGTGGAGGAGCGCTGATCTGACAGAAAGCCATTTACTCTCACCCTCTGAGACCTACACTTTAAACAATCTACAAACCAGTCCACAAAGTTAACATTTACTCATTTGGCAGATGCTTTTATCCAAAATGACTTACATTTGAGGAACAACATACAAGCATCAACAGAGCATCAAATACAGATCTACAACTGACAATACATACTAGTAAGAGCAGCAATAAATACTAGTAAGAGCTCATAGTTCATATCACATCAATGGGGTAAATACCTAGGGAAGGAAGTAAGAGTTAACAAAAAAAGTTCATTAATATAAGATAATTGTAAGGGCATAGAAGAAGAAGAGCACAGGAAGTGCATGTTAGAGGTTAGGAGTTAGAGGTGTTATAAGAGGAAGTGTTCTCGGAAGAGATGAGTTTTCAAGAGCTTCTTGAAGTTAGAGAGGGACGCCCCTGCTCTGATGGAGTGTGGTAGCTCATTCCACCATTGTGGTGTCACAGATGAGACCAGCCGGGACTGGAATTGCTTTGTGTGAAGGGACAGGCGGTGTTTGTTGGAGAAGCGTAGTATGGCGTTTATTTAAGTAGTGAGCGTGTAAAACATGCTCACGAGCAAATTATGTTATTCCACATGTGCAAAAATTAACCTTCCCGCACGCACAATACAGTACTCACAAATTCAACAACCGAGATTTGTACAGGTTTGTGTGAGCGAGTGCCTGGTTTGCTCTCAAAGGATAACTCTGCTTGAACAGTGGAATTCTGTTCGCGCGCAGTTTGCTCTCAAAGGATAACTCTGCTTGAACAGTGGAATTCTGCTCGCGCGCAGTTTGCTCTCAAAGGATAACTCTGCTTGAACAGTGGAATTCTGCTCGCGCCTGGTTTGCTTCTGCTGGCAGAGTGGTGTTTTGCTCGCCCAGTGTATTTCTGCTCGCTCAGCTGATTTCTACTCGCTCGAGTCTACATGACTTTTGACAATTTGGGGGCGGAAACCAAGGAGGGCACTGACCCTCTTATGATTGGTCACTTTCAACGTGATCACAACCAGAGCCCTTAAATAAGAGAGTTATGAAACTCTTGCTGCCACGCAATCACGTGCTCCATGCAACTCTCGGTAGTTCCAACCAATCCGGGCTGTCAACCACTTTGAACGGTTTCAGGTGGGACAGACACCAGCAGCGACTATATTTGCAGCAGTTTTCGGATAAATATTAAGACATAATGTGTTTTGATTACTATCCTTATACTTACATATGATAGCCTATCATTTCTTTTGGTGAGTCCGGAAAGCATTATTATCTGTTTGTGCTTAATTTTAGAGGGAAGAGGTGTGACGTTACAACACTAACAGCAGACTATATTTGCAGCACTTTTTGTATAATTTGCATTGATTACTACGTTAACTGTACTTACAGTAGTAATTCTTTTTTTTTGGAAGGACGGAGAGACAGCATTAACAGTGTTATTTGTTGAAATGCAGATGGTTAAGCTACTGAGTGAATTCCTAAATAAAATCCATATAATTACTGCTTTGTAATTTATTTTAAAAAGAGAGTTACGACACTCGGAACTGTGGAATACGGAAGTGGCGCGTGTCACGGGAATGCTGCTAGTTCCAAACACTGAATAGTTCAGAAAACATCATGATTTATCGTTGTCAGGCCTCTTGGGGAAAACCACAAGCAAGATATATTGTTATATAATTAATTAGGCCCGAGCACGACCGTGTGAGGTCCCTATTGAATTTGTAAAGATTATATATATATATATATATATATATATATATATATATATATATATATATATTTTTTTTTTTTTTTTGTTCTGTTGTTCTGCAAATTAAGCTCCATTTTGGAGACCTGAGCATACTCGAAAACTCACCAAACTTTGCACACATGTCAGAACTGGTGAAAAATTTCATTTTATGGGTTTCGCGCATGGGCATGGCAAAATGACTCGCTAGCGCCACCTAGAAAATTGGAAAAAATTAATTCAATTCAATTTTATTTATATAGTGCCAAATCACAACAACAGTTATCTCACAGCGCTTTTCATAAAAGAGCTGGTCTAGACCATACTCTATGATGCTATTTACAGAAGCCCAAAAGTTTCCACCAAGAGCAAGCACTAGGCAACAGAGGCAAGGAAAAACTTCCTTTTAAGAGGCAGAAACCTCGAGCAGAACCATGGCTCAGGGTGGGCAGCCATCTGCCTCGACCGGTTGGGGTGAAGGAGAGAGAGGAACAGAGAGAAAAAGAGAGGGATGGAAGGAGAGAGAGAGGGGAGGGAGGCAGCCTACACAATATACACACACAGAGGTACAGACAGTAAAGGTGATGTTGTTATAGACTAAATGAAAAATGGTACAGATATTTATAGTAGTGTTAATGGTAACAGTTGTAATGTTAATGATTATAATAACAATAATAACAATAGGACTTTATAGTCGTTGCAGCAGAGGGTGTCGAGCAGGAACACGGGGGCAGCAGGTGACCCGCAGCCACAGATCCAGACTCCACAGCTCCAGAGCCAGAAAACCTGCAGGAAGTGATAGGTGGAGAGAGGAGAGGGACGAGAAAGCACAAGACTACCAGAAAGGGGAGAAGTTGTGTTAGTAACATGCAATAATGGGATGAGGTTGCATACAGAGGGAGAGAAAGTAGAGGAGAGAGGAGCTCAGTGCATCATAGGAAATCCCCCGGCAGTCTAGGCCTATAGCAGCATAACTAAGGGATGGTTCAGGACTAACCTGAGCCAGCCCTAACTATAAGCTTTATCAAAGAGGAAAGTCTTAAGACTTTAAGGAGAGGAGCTTGATAGCTGAACGCTCTGGCTCCTAGTCTACTTTTGGAGACTCTAGGAACCACAAGTAACCCTGCATTCTGGGAGCGCAGTGCTCTGGTGGGGTAGTAAGGTACTATGACCATTAAGAGCTTTGTAGGTAAGAAGAATGATTTTAAATTCTATTCTGGATTTTACTGGAAGCCAATGCAAAGAAGCTAAGACAGGAGAAATATGATCTCTTTTCCTGGTTCCTGTCAGAACACGTGCTGCAGCATTCTGGATCAGCTGAAGAGTCTTAATGGACTTTTTCGAGCAGCCTAATAATAAGGAATTGCAGTAATCCAGCCTAGAAGTAACAAATGCATGGACTAGTTTTTCTGCATCATTTTTAGACAGGATGTTCCTGATTTTCGCAATATTACGTAGGTGAAAAAAGGCGGTCCTTGAAATTTGCTTAATGTGAGACTTAAACAACATGTCCTGATCAAAGATAACTCCAAGATTCCTCACAGTGGTGCTGGAGGCCAGGGCGATGCCATCAAGGGAAACTATATCCTTAGATAATGCGTCACGGTGGTGCTTAGGCCCCAGAACAATAACTTCAGTTTTATCTTAGTTTAACATTAGAAAATTACAGGTCATTCCGGTTTTAACATCCTGAAGGCACATTTGAAGTTTAGCTAACTGATGAGTTTCATCTGGTTTGATCGATAGATATAACTGAGTATCATCTGCATAACAGTGAAAGCTTATGGAATATTTCCTGATAATATTGTCTAAAGGAAGCATATATAAAGTGAAGAGGATTGGTCCGAGGACAGATCCTTGAGGAACTCCATGACTAACTTTGGCATGCATGGAGGACTCATCGTTAACATGTACAAACTGAAATCGATCTGATAAATAGGACTTAAACCAGCTTAGAGCGGTTCCTTTAATGCCAATGAAATGTTCCAGTCTCTGCAATAGGATCTGATGGTCAATGGTATCAAATGCAGCACTAAGATCTAATAAAACCAGTACAGAGACAAGTCCTTTGTCTGATGCAATAAGGAGGTCATTAGTAATTTTCACCAGTGCTGTCTCTGTGGTATGATAAGCTCTAAATCCTGACTGAAAATAATCCTCATCCTAATCCTAAATAATAATTAATAATATATAATAATAAATAAACTATTGCTCTGTAGAAAGTCACACAGCTGTTTAGCAACTGCTTTCTCCAGAACCTTAGAGAGAAATGGAAGGTTAGTTATAGGTCTATAGTTGGCTAAAACATCCGGATCAAGTTTGGGCTTTTTCAGAAGAGGTTTAATTACAGCTACTTTAAAGTACTGTGGTACATAGCCTGTTGATAGAGATAGATTGATCATATCTAGTATAGAAGTGCTGACTAAGGGTAAAACTTCTTTAAGCAGCCTAGTCGGGATGGGGTCTAAGAGGCAGGTTGATGGTTTAGATGAAGAAATTATTGAAGTTAGTTGGTAAAGATTGAGGGAAGCAAAGCAGTCTAAACATATATCTGGTTTTACAGCTGTTTCTAAGGTTCTTGGGTTTAGAGATAAGTCGGTGCCAGTTGAGGGCAGGTCTTGGTGAATTTTGTTTCTAATAGTTAGAATTTTATCATTAAAGAAGCTCATGAAGTCGTAACTACTGAGAGCTATGGGAATACTTGGCTCAATAGAGCTGTGACTCAATTTCAATACCATACACCAAAACAAGGTCGAGGGTGTGGTTAAAACAGTGAGTCGGTTCATGAACACTCTGAGAGAAGCCAATGGAAATTAACAGAGAGATAAACGCAGTACTAAAGCTGTCATTCTCAACGTCCACATGAATATTAAAATCCCCTACAATAATAACTTTGTCCGTTTTAAGGACTAAAGTTGACAAAAACTCTGCAAATTCAGATAAGAATTCAGAATATGGGCCAGGTGCTCGGTACACTATAACGAAGACAATTGGTTGCAGTGATTTCCAACTTGGGTGCGAAAGACAAAGAACAAGGCTTTCAAATGAGTTATAATTTAGTTTAGGTTTAGAGCTGATTAGTAGAGTAGAGTTGAAGATAGCTGCAATTCCACCTCCTCGGCCTGTGCCTCGAGGAATATGAGTATTAATATGACTGGGAGGGGCGGATTCATTTAGGCTAACATATTCTCCATCACCCAGCCAGGTTTCAGTAAGACAAAATAAATCAATATCATAATCTGATATTAGTTCATTTACTAGTACACCTTTAGAAGAGAGAGATCTGATGTTTAAGAGTCCACATTTAACTCTCCTATTAGTTTGCACTATTGCTCTTGTGGTTTTAATTTTTATGAGGTTTTTATGCTCCTCTTCTGTTTACCTTTTTAAATAATTTTGATGGTCGGGGGGCAGACACCGTCACTATAGGATTTTCACTAAGTAACTCCTGAAATGGAAGAGCAGAGAAGTGTGTTAGACTGCGACTCTGCGTAGGGTTTTGGGTGGGTAACTGCTGAATTAGAAGGGCAGAGTAGTGTGTTAAACTGCGACTCTGCCTCCTGGTCTCAACTCTGGGTTGTCATGGATTTGGTCCACTAATAAACTTGGCCAGATTTCTAGAAATGAGAGCTGCTCCTTCCCAAGTGGGATGGATGCCGTCTCTCCGGATCAGACCAGGTCTTCCCCAGAAAGTCTGCCAATTATCTACAAAGCCCACATCGTTTGCTGGACACCACCTTGACAACCAGCGGCGGAATGACGACATGCAGCTATACATGTCATCACTGGTCAGATTTGGTAGGGGTCCAGAGAAAACTACGGTGTCCGACATTGTTTTTCAACATTAATCTTAGTGACCTCCGATTGGCGTAACCGGGAGTCATTACCGCCGACGTGAATAACAATCTTACTGTATTTACGTTTATCCTTAGCCAGCAGTTTCAAATAAGACTCAATGTCGTCTGCTCTGGCCCCAGAGATGCCAATGATCAGAGTTGGTTTCTCAGCGGGTGTGTCGCTGAGTGGGGAAAATCTGTTAGAAACGTGAACAGGTTGATGGTGCCCCGTGGACTTTGAATGCTTACGACTATTCCTCCTTCGGACAGTCGCCCAGCCCCCCCTCCTTCCTGGCTGCACAGGGGATGCCGGAGGACGGCTACCAGAGGCTAACTCAGGCCGTTCCGCACTGACTACCGGGGACTGGCTAGCTACAGTAGCTAAAGACTGATCTCCCAAGCTCAAACTCTCCTCTAACTTATTTTTATATTGTAACTTGGCCCTCCTAATTTTTGGTTGGACCTCTCCCCTAGCCTCTCTTCTTTCTGCCTCCTCACCTTTAAGACAGTGTCTTCACAAAATGTGATGTAACTGCATACAGTATCAGTGAGTTCATCAATATCTGAGGAAGAGTCTTTAAACACAGACCAATCCGTACAGTCAAAGCATCCCTGTAGTTTAGAGACAGTGTCTTCAAACCTTGATTTCTCTTGTCTTTACCTTTTCTCTATTAAGCAATGTCCTGTATACAGGGGTAAGGTAGATGTTACTGTGGGAGAAGGAACCAAGGGGGGGGTTCTGTGATTTTTTAAGTTTACAGAAAACATAGGGCATCAGGGGAGAGGGACTGAAGTCTTTGAGTCACACTGAAAATAGTGCCAGCAGCGATTTGGGCATTTGTTTTTGAGTGCATATACACCACTTTCACAAATAACTGGTGAAACTCCCTGGGAAAATAAAAAGGATGGACCGAGACGGACAACAGTTCAATGTCAGCTGAGCATATGGATGCCCTGATGGAGACATTACTGCATCATCACTGATTTATGTAAACACATACTCTCCTCCTTAGGATTTCCCCGTAGCGTTTGTGTCCCTGTCAGAGCCGGTATCCTTTGACCTAAGCCATGTCTCGCTGAAGTCCATAATGCAGGCATCTCTATATTCATGTAGATAGTTTGTGTTAGCCTGCAGCTCGTTGGTCTTATTTCTTAATGACTGAACATTTGTAAGGATTATAGAGGGAAGTGGAATGCGTTGCAGTTTGTAACGTTTTAATCTTTGTCTAATATCTCCTCCTTTCCCTTGTCTCCTCACCTTAGCAGAGTAAGTACTGTCCCGTTTGTGAGTGTTGTGCCTGGAGATCTCTGTTTTTAAATCCTGAATGAAGAGATGATCTGCATGTCCACACGATTCGGTGCGTCCCATTGCATTAAGTACTCCAGAGAGTATTGTCTTGCTGGGCGTTGTAATTGAGGTTAAACGCCATAGATCCATATAATAATCCATAGGACAACCACATAAATTATCTCCATAATGACTGTTTACACGGACACACCTGCTGCAGGTCACTACAAGAGTGTCTCCTCTGTACATTAGATTTTCAGTCCAGGAACATCCTGAGCCTGGGATAATGACAAATTTGGGTAATGCTAGGTCGATGCCATGCCACCCGTCGTAAATTGGTCAGTTCTCTTTAACTTTATATTAATGTCATCATTGAGTCCTGGCAGGTCCTGTTAATGACCCAGAGGTCAGGAAAGATTTATACAATATATATAATTATAAAGAGTAATTAATTAGGTAATTAATTTAGGTTAACAGATGCAGACAGATACTTAAAACAAGATACTTCAGGGATGAAGGTAATCATTCATTACCTGTCACAATCTCGAAAAAGAGTTGCATTCTCCTCAGCAAGCCACTCTCCTCTTTCTTCCTCTATTCTACCTACTGTGGTTTCCAGTGCTTGAAGTGGAAAAAAATAGGTGCCAGTACTCCCCCATCGCACTATCCTCAACCACAAGATGAAACTAGTAAATATTATACAATTTTGCACAAGAACCACTTAATTTCCTGCATTTTGAACACATTTTCTGCACCAATTTATGGAGGAGATGCCATTATTTACATAAAGAAAACAAAATTAAGGTGGCAGGTGACAATTCAAAATAGAAAAATATAATGGAATATAGTGCAGTAATCAGCTTTTGGACAATAAATAACTTTTGTTTCTTCTGTGTTTCAGTTGCATTGCATGTTTTCCTATTGTGTATTGTTTAATTTGTTATTCAACATTTCTTGTTGCAAGCTGTTTTTAACAAAAGCTTTAAAAAAGTGATGGAGACGTTCTGATTCTGACATGTCCCCAGCTTCCCAAGTGTAAATGACACCTATCTGTCAATATTTTTAAATGTCCCGCCCCATCCTGGCTTGTTTCATGACACTACAGTGACACTAACGAGCTACATTCAGCACACGGCTGCTTGAAAGGCACCCGAGCTTCTCTTCTCCCTCAATTCTCTCCGCCGACAGAGATTAGCAGGCAGGTGAGAACGGGAACAGGGGAGTGTCACGTAGCGCCCAGAGAACCTGATATGGAGAGGGCAGAGGAGAGTACCAGCAGCATGAGAGAAGTCCCGGTAGCAAGAAAATGTGTACCGGTGCGTTCCGGCCCACTTCAAGCACTGGTGGTGTGTGCCCTCTAGCAGGCTCATACTAGCTAAGACCCACCATCTTGAGATTGACAACCAATAAAAAAGCAAATGTTAACTTGTGACCATGACAATAGTCCATTGTAAATGACTGAAATGACTGCTGAAATTTTGTCGTTGACCTCTTTTTGTAAATATTCTTAGGTTTCTTTGCTCTGGCTGAGAACTGGGCTGCAATGTACATAATTAATAATATGAGCTTTTATACAATGGAATGATACCACAAAAATGAGATTCTCTTCATGTTTAATTCGAATGCACTTTCAGCCTTGAAGTCTTCTGCACCTTACCCTCAAAGTAGTGTGTGGTTTTCTGGAAACTTTGGGAAAACAAGAGTGTATCTTTAAGTAAGGCTGAATTGCTGTACTTCTCTATAACAGGAGGCGCTGCAGAGCTGTCCGGGCTCATTGAAGTTGGCGATGAGGTCCTGTCAATCAATGGCTGTTCTCTGGAGGGCCTCATGCACCATGATGCCTGGAAAATCATCAGAGCCACTAACGAAGGACTCAACCACCTCCTCATCCGCAAGCCCAAAATATGACTGTAGAGAGAAAATATAAACCTCCTGAGAAGGACCAATGTTAAACGCCGCCCCAAAACAGGGTATGGGCAGGTCAGATTGGATGGACTGCTAACTATTGCGGTGTACAGTGCTAATTGTGATTTTTTTCTGATAGAAATTGCAGTTTGTTTACAATAGATTTACTATGGAATACAAAAGAAAACAATATTGTTGTCAGTTCTTTCTTTTTTTAAATAAAGTAATGTCAAGATCTATGGCTGGTCATGCTAACCTGTGAAATAACCACAAATTGGAAGGAAATGTTACTGTCCTACAAACTAATCCCAAGTTCTCACTAACATTTCAAACATTTTATGTCTATTATCTATTTATCTATTGTGATTTTTTTCAAAATTGAGTTATCTACTGACCCCATGTTTTATGCCCCCCCCCCCCCCCCCCCCCATGTTGGTCAGTAGATAACTGACCAACATGGGGGGGCATAAAACTATATGAGGAATATGAGGATTCAAGTTGGTCTGCAGTTAATTTTTTGTTGTTGTTGTTGCCAAAAATGGAAGCTTGAAGAAAACATCAGGGAAATCCCTGGGCAAAATAACAAACAAACTGGCTCTACGTAAAAATTAAACCATAAACTGCCCCAAAAGAAAATACAATTCTGAGCCTAACTCCCAGTCAACACAGAAATGCCCCCAGTGAAAAATAGAGGTAGTTAAGGCTAACTTCTGTATTTTTCAACATGGACCCTATTTTTCAATGTTTTTTGCATCTAAAGCCCCTTTTCCACTGCACGGTACCAGCTTGACTCGGCTCGACTTGACTCACTTTTGTTTGGTTTTCCATTGTAGAAAAGTTGTACATGTACCTGCTTCTATATACATTTTTTTGTACCTCCGTCGAGGTTCCAAGCGAACTGAGGTGATACCAAAATGTGACGTGAAAACATGGCAGACTACTGATTGCTCAGAGAGAATCATCACTATTCACTGCGTCATCATTGCAAAGTGATGGCGGAACAAAAATGTGCTTGAAAGTTTTCGGAGTTGAGGAGCTCTGCAAGTGGCAGCGGGGAAGCCTGCGGCAACCCGTGGGAGAGTCTCGCGAGGCCAGCCGCCCGCTTTTTTGGTTTTAGTGGATTCCATCTCATTAGCTGCTGTGTTGTTGCTGTGTGTACAGTACAGGCTGAGACTGTGCATGCAGTTATAGAGGTAACAAAAAAAACAGCAAGTGGATCATTTTTATAGACTGTATATAAAAATGGAAGTAGTGTCCGTGATGTCACCCGTTGGTTTCTGAAGAGCAGTTTTGAAGCCCAAATTGGGCCATTTACCAGCTTACACTTGAGGTAAGTTACCTGAACTATACAACAACACTTAAAATAACTATTTATCTGTTATTGACATTATACTACACAAGGTTTAAAATGCTAAAATGATTTTTAATATGTAAATTGGTAAAGTGGTAATTAGCAACACTAGATTTTATTGAGACTAATGTCAGACAGTCAACAGTTACTATGAATGTAGCATGTCTAAACTAGCTATGAATTTTAATAAATTTATGAGAATGAATACCCAATTATGAATTTTAATATTCAAAAATATATTAATCCTTAAAAAGCTCTTGTTTCGAAAAAGAAGGGGCACCACCGGAGTTGTTATTAACCTAGAGTCTGCGGACCTCTAGGTAGCTTTTAATAATTATACATTTATTCACCAGTGATCAGTTAGTTAATAATCGCTCAATTATCTTAAATCAATCAGTCAGTCTCATATCTAAAGGGTCAATTCTCTTGGCAGGGACGTAGAAATAGGTAACACACACAATTCCTTGGTTACAGTGAATTTATTAACTAACTAAGGTGATATAAAAAGGTGGTTAAATACATCAGGGAAATAAGTAATGGCTAAACAATGAGAATGGAGGTTTGATTGTGGGAAGCATTTGACTCATACGGCAGAGGAGAACTAATGAAAGTAAGCTATGAGTTTAGGAGCTAAAAAGACAATATTAACACTATGGGACCTCCCTGACCACAGAATGTTTTGTTGGGTCTTACTGCTTGTCGGCGGCCTGCTTTGGCCTGTTGCATGGGTCCCACGCTAGCTGCCCAATCCTGGCTTTTGCTAGGGATTCTCCAGGGTTCTCTGTGTCTGAAGAAAAACCTCAAGGGTTGGCCGTCCTCAGTCTGGCAATTCGGCTGTATTCAGGTTTCCTTCGTTGCCGCTGGCGAGACCACGTGGCTTGGTCTGACCTCGGTGAAGTTGACTCGACGAAAAAGCCTAAAAGAAACGGGTCATTCTTGAATTAACTAGTGTAACTTAACGGACTGATAACTTTTAACAAACGAAAAGAAAGGAAATAAAAACAGTACAGTTGCTGGAACTGAGGGACAAATCGATGTCGTGACACTTCGCGTGTGTAGCTTCAAGCGAAAGAAAGACTGCGTTGCGCTGGTCAAATTCTTATGGCGTTACCGGGAGAGTCACGCCGGACACATGCCGAAGCGACCACAGAGCAGAGCGGAAGAGAAGAGAGCGAGAGACGTCGTGTGTCGCTCTTTTGTGGTCTGGGGTGTGGTTCCCCCAGGGTGCAGTCCTTCTAAACTTTTAATGTCTATAAAAGAAAAGAAAATCTATTTGCTCATATTATAATCAAATATTTTCCACAATCAAACCTCACTGGTTTGTTGTTGTACCGTTCTAAGTTAAGCATTTGGTAACAGGAAAACAATTGTCAAATTATTGGTCATGATAAATGAGTGACATTTATACATTAATGGCATTTCCGACGATGGTATGTAATACTTATTTCTTCCACTTGGGGGAGCTCAGGTAACATGAGGAAAGCTTAGATTAATCCAAAACAATCTTTCCTTAAGAACTGGGAAATTTAGTTATTTAGCCTTAAATTCAAGCCGGCAATTAATAGAGTATAGTATGACATTTCTTTATCATCATTTCTAAAGGAATTGTGTGAGAAAGTATTGTGAACAAGCATTGGTTACACATAAGATGAAGGAGTGTCCTTAATCTTGCTGAAAATAAAAACACTGCAAAAGTAACTTATTTAGATTCTTTTCAGCAATAATATCAACAACAGATAGGAACAACATGGTAACATAACTACTCAACTAAAGGCAAATGTAATCAGGTAACTAAAAGATTATTTAATTAAACAGTTAATGCTTTGAGTCTTTGGAGACTGCAGTCTTTGTTTACACAAATTTCAGGGCTGTCCGTGGTGTTCTAGATTTTGTCACATCTAGGCGTGACGGAGTATCCCTTTGATGAGGTAATGAAACACAGAGCAGGCTTCGGAATCAAAGGTGCCAGTTTTACGATCAGGCTGCTCAGGAATAGCACTTAGAGAAAGCGACCTTTCCACCCCCATTCTGTTGGGGTCTCTTCAGCCGTCTGTTGAAAGTTGATCTCCACCTCCCTGCTTCTCTCTCTCAGGAAGAGAAGAGGAATTGAGTCTCCCAAGTATTTAATATAAAATGCACAAATCCACACCGTTGGTCCCACTACATGAATCTACTTTATATACTAGCAAATCAATTAACCCTTTTACATAACATTAGTTACGAGTCGTTTATTTGGTTGTCACTTGATTTATGTTATTTGTCATAAACATAATAAGCAAGCGGTAGATTCATGACTGGAGGCTAAGTTATTTAACTTGTGAAATGTTGCCGCTTCAGTTAAAGTATTAATAAATCACAATAGTTATTTCCCACACCTATTGTGAGAAATGTTGCTGCTGTTGGCAGTGATGTGCAAAATTATTGTCTGGAATAGGACACTTAAGAGAGAAAAGTACTTTTTATATTTGTCACAAGATGTTTTTCAGTATATTTCTTTCAGCGATCAGTTCCTGTTGAGGTCGTGACGCCTCCACGTCTGCTACACACAGCTTAAACTGTAAGTAACGTTAATAGTCTTGGCTACTGGACATTTGACAGCGGATATTAAATAGTAATAATTGATTTTTTGGGCGAATTCTAATCCCCCAAATGACAAAGAAGCAGCTGTCACACACCTAATATAACTTTACCCAATTAAGGTACATTGCCGTAATTAACACCCAGCTCCCTGTCTTCACCACAGGTGTTGTGCACTGCATGCACCTTGCCGGAGAAACTCATATGCTGACAAAAAAGGTGAATGTAAATCTCTGTAGGTAGCCTACAACATCCGTTCTGCCGAATAATGCATCCACCTCTTAAGGTCCTTTCCAGACGCTTGTGTACACTGTGTAGATGCAGTGAACACTGATCAAACACAGTTATCACCACAGATTCTTCACAAAATCTGAAGGATTTAATAAATTATTGATTACTCTAAACATTCTTAAAAATGTGCTTTAAATCAATTATCCCCACTGATGAACCTCACAAAAAATAGTATATCATTATTAAACAGTAATGTTACTTGTGATCGTGCACTGGATAAGACACATGCCTTTGGTATGAGAGACCCGGGTTCAATTCCCCACTGTGACCCATCCACCATTGTGTCCCTGAGCAAGACACTTAACCCATAATTGCGTGTGACCTCTGACATGTACAGGTGCTTGTCATATAATTAGAATATCATCAAAAAGTTGATTTATTTCAGTAATTCCATTCAAAAAGTGAAACATGTATACATTCATTCCACACAGACTGTGTTCATTCCTTTTAATTTTGATGATAATAACTGATAACTAATGAAAACCCCAAAATCAGTATCTCAGAAAATTAGAATATTGTAAAAAGGTTCAATATTGAAGACACCTGGTGACACACTCTAATAACTAATTAACTCAAAACACCTGCAAAGGCCTTTAAATGGTCTCTCAGTCTAGTTCTGTAGGCTACACAATCATGGGGAAGACTGCTGACTTGACAGCTGTCCAAAAGATGACCATTGACACATTGCACAAGGAGGCCAAAACACAAAAGGTCATTGCTAAAGAGGCTGGCTGTTCACAGAGCTCTGTGTCCAAGCACATTAATAGAGAGGCGAAGGGAAGGAGAAGATGTGTACAAGCAATAGGGATAACCGCACCCTGGAGAGGATTGTGAAACAAAACCCATTCAAAAATGTGGGGGAGATTCACAAAGAGTAGACTGCAGCTGGAGTCAGTGCTTCAAGAACCACCACGCACAGAGGTATGCAAGACATGGGTTTCAGTTGTTGCATTCCTTGTGTCAAGCCACTCTTGAACAAGACACAGCTTCAGAAGTGTCTCGCCTGGGCTAAAGACAAAAAGGACTGGTGGTCCAGAGTTATGTTCTCTGATGAAAGTAAATTTTGCATTTCCTTTGGAAATCAAGGTCCCAGAGTCTGGAGGAAGAGAGGAGAGGCACAGAATCCACATTGTTTGAAGTCCAGTGTAAAGTTTCCACAGTCAGTGATGGTTTGGGATGCCATGTCATCTGCTGGTGTTGGTCCACTGTATTTTCTGAGGTCCAAAGTCTACCAGGAAGTTTTAGAGAACTTCATGCTTCCTGCTGCTGACCAACTTTATGGAGATGCAGATTTCATTTTCCAACAGGACTTGGCACCTGCACATAGTGCCAAAGCTACCAGAACCTGGTTTAATTAAGCTCGAGGTGTGAGGCGGCCGCGTTGCATATTCATGAGCTCTGCCGGTGCGGCTGTGAACTTGCTACACGCTTCGGTCGCTGCACGAAGGTGTTATACGTCACTTCCTGTGTCCCCTTTGTGGCGCTACATAGTACTTGTATATTGTACAAATCTGAAGTCGGTCCGACTAACTGCCTAGGAGGAGGAGTTAAAGTACGGAGTGTGTAAATCATCCAAAAATGGCCGTAAAATTCAAAATGGCCGACTTGTTGAGTTTAGGGTATAGGTTCTTGAGGCTTTTTTGTGCGTCTTGATATGATACATGTCCCCAGAAAATTACGTGCATGTAGATTGAACGTGAACGAGGGGCTAATTCTTTCCAATTTTCTAGGTGGCGCTAGCGAGTCATTTTGCCACGCCCATGCGTGAAACCCATAAAATACAAATTTTCACCAGTTCTTACATGTGTGCAAAGTTTGGTGAGTTTTCGAGTATGTTTAGGCCCCCAAAATTGAGTTTACTTTGCAGAAAAAAGAAATAAAAAAATTGCAAGCAGCGTTGGGCGGGCCCTCGCACTTGTAGTGCGTCCGGGTGTGAGCTGGCCGAGTTGCACATTCTGGAGCTCTGCCGGTGCGGCTGTGAATTTGCTACGCGGTTCCGACGCCGCATGAAGGTGCTATATGTCACTTCCTGTGTCCCCTATGTGGAGCTACATAGCACTTGCCACTATGAATATAAATCGGTATTGGTGTGTAGATGTCTGCGGGGTGGGAGAATTATCAAGCATGTAAAGTTTGTTTCAGATGTGAGCATGTACACTGAACAATAATGTACCCAAACAATAAAATAAATTCCTTTTATATTTCCCTGCCTTGTTGTTTATGTGTACATACAGAGGAAGAATGTGAGAACAGCACACATTTCATCGTTACTGTGTGTTAGAGCATGGGAGAACAGTGGATACTTTTAATACAGCCCACACCCCTAATACTGTGTAACTATAACAAGTAGAGAACAGAAGAAAAAGATGTTCTTTCTCTACAACTGTCTGCATAGCTTATTCATAATGTGTAATGAATGAAAATAAATAGGCCTACTAGGGTCCTCTCTACTTTGACATTTAACATTAGCTTGTTTGATCCACCTTCATACACATGTGACATTACTATATAACTTGAGAAAGGTGAGTTGTTTTCTGCTCCAGCCTGCCTAAAAGAAAAGCGTTTTTGGGATTAAATGGACTTTATTAGCTGCTGCAGTGCAGGATGAACTCAGAACAGACCCATTTCTCACCTTATTATTCTAAACCATGCAACGAAGAAGAAGAAATGCATAATAAATCCTGGGACAAAATCTGTCCACAAATACTGTACAGCATGTAGTCTAATGAACAAGACTTGTGTTATAGCTGACTTGGGCAGTGAAATGTTTAATTTTTTAAATTCATGTGGTCATAGTTGTCCACAACTCAAATCAGAATATAAGAAGAAATGTTTTATACCACCTCAAGAAGGCTTCCTATCAGAAAGGTAGGAAGGTATTTCAAATGTACAACTGCAGTCCTGAAATCTAAGTAAAGTAATTTCCCTGACATTTTTGTGTTACTTTACTTTTAATAGACCCATGTAAGAGGTTTTATACTTCCCGTGAGTATAATCCAATCAATCTTATTTTCATACTGTATATCCGATGTGTAATTTGATAAATTGTGTTGTATGTCGTGCTCGCATCTCAGAGAAGACTCTGACTGCAACATGCGTCTTTGTAAATAGAGAAACGGACAGAAAAAGTCTCTAACTCTGCCTGTCAGCTCGCTCTGCTCCGTTAAAACTGAATTTACCATACAGAATTGAATACGAGTGCACTCCAGATTTAGCTGCAGCCAGCTGACCGTGTGCTTCTCCCTATACCGCAGTTCTGTGTCCATGCATGCAGCAAACTGAAAGCACTGTCTGTCGGAGCGTCTACGTGAAAAGAGAAGGAAGACATGGCTGGTAGTGTCTTCAGAGTTGTTAAACACCTCAGCGCACTGAAGGAAGCCATCTGACTGTGTGAGGGGCAAGATCGTTGATGTCTGCAGGCAGAGTAGGAGCTCTCCTGTCTGACTGGTCTGACGAATTTTCTGTGGTACGTGTATCTTGTCCAGACGCACAAAAAAGCCTCTTGGAGTGATGCCCTAAAATCAACAGGAAGTCGGCCATTTTGAATTTTACGTCAAATTTTGGATGATTTACACACTTCGTACTTTAACGAACTCCTCCTAGGGATTTAGTCCGACCGACTTCACATTTCTGCTGTGCCTTCTAAAGGCATTGAAGATGAAAAGTTGTGCTATTTGCGAGTTTTCGTCAATGGGCGTGTCCGTGGCGTGGCGTCAAAGATCAACTCTTCGCCATGACACAGGAAGTTGTCGTAACTTCAGTGTACATGCTCACATCTGGACCAAAGTGTACATGTAGGATGAGAGTCCCGCCCTGAACACATGTACATGCCGACATTCACCCACAGTCATAGCGCCACCTGCTGGCAACAGGAAGTGACTTTTAACGAAGCAGCCCCTGCCGCACGTTTCACCTACATGCACGAATTTTCTGTGGTACGTGTATCTTGTCCAGACGCACAAAACAGCCTCTTGGAGCGATGCCCTAAAATCAACAGGAAGTCGGCCATTTTGAATTTTACGTCAAATTTTGGATGATTTACACACTTCGTACTTTAACGAACTCCTCCTAGGGATTTAGTCCGACCGACCTCAAATTTTTGCTGTGCCTTCTAAAGGCATTGAAGATGAAAAGTTGTGCTATTTGCAAGTTTTCGTCAATGGGCGTGTCCGTGGCGTGGCGTCAAAGATCAGCTCTTCGCCATGACACGGAAGTTGTCGTAACTTCAGTGTACATGCTCACATCTTCACCAAACTGTACATGTAGGATGAGAGTCCCGCCCTGAACACATGTACATGCTGACATTCACAGACAGTCATAGCGCCACCTGCTGGCAACAGGAAGTGACTTTTAACGAAGCAGCCCCCGCCGCACGTTTCACCTACGTGCACGAATTTTCTGTGATACGTGTATCTTGTCCAGACGCACAAAAAAGCCTCTTGGAGCGATGCCCTAAAATCAACAGGAAGTCGGCCATTTTGAATTTTACGTCAAATTTTGGATGATTTACACACTTCGTACTTTAACGAACTCCTCCTAGGGATTTAGTCCGACCGACTTCAAATTTCTGCTGTGCCTTCTAAAGGCATTGAAGATGAAAAGTTGTGCTATTTGCGAGTTTTCGTCAATGGGTGTGTCCGTGGCGTGGCGTCAGAGATCAAGTCTTCGCCATGACACAGGAAGTTGTTGTAACTTCAGTGTACATGCTCACATCTTAACCAAACTTTACGTGCTTGATAACTCTCCCACCCCGTTATGGAGGACCGATCCTGACACAGCCAGAAATAAATACAGAAATAAATAAATGCTCAATAAATAAATAAGCATCCAATTAAATACACAAAAAAATAAAGTAAATAAATAAATGTAGGTAGTAATTAAATTATACAAGGAGACATAAATGTTTATATTTTAATTAGTGCCTTTACTTATTCACCTTTGTTATAATTACCTTATTTGTTTATTCAACTTTATTTATTACTAATTTTTTTAATGTATTTATTTATGTGTGTGTTTTAATATTTTTGTCTGTTTTATTCTTCCTTTGTATTTATTTACCTTATTTATTTTCACCCATGGTATTTATTTCTGCCTGTCTTTTTTAAATTTTTGTATGCATTTCTGCCTCATTATGCAAATGAGGAGGGGCTGTGTCTCAAGGGGTCATCTTCTCTGCTATTGGTGGACCAGTCAGACAGGAGAGCTCCTACTCTGCCTGCAGACATCAACGATCTTGCCCCTCACACAGTCAGATGGCTTCCTTCAGTGCGCTGAGGTGTTTAACAACTCTGAAGACAATACTACCAGCAATGTCTTCCTTCTCTTTTCACGTAGACGCTCTGACAGACAGTGCTTTCAGTTTGCTGCATGCATGGACACAGAACTGCGGTACAGCACACAGTAACGATGAAATGTGTGCTGTTCTCACATTCTTCCTCTGTATGTACACATAAACAACAAGGCAGGGAAATATAAAAGGAATTTATTTTATTGTTTGGGTACATTATTGTTCAGTGTACATGCTCACATTTGAAACAAACTTTACGTGCTTGATAACTCTCCCACCCCGCAGACATCTACACGCCAACACCGATTTATATTCATAGCGGCAAGTGCTATGTAGCTCCACATAGGGGACACAGGAAGTGACATATAGCACCTTCATGCGGCGTCGGAACCGCGTAGGAAATTCACAGCCGCACCGGCAGAGCTCCAGAATGTGCAACTCGGCGGCTCACGCGCGGACGCGCTACTAGTGCGAGGGCCCGCCCAACGCTGCTTGCAGCTTTAATTAGGGCCCGAGCACGACCGTGCGAGGTCCCTATTGAATTTGCTCGGATTATTATTATTATTTTTTTTTTTTTTTTTTTTTTTTTTTTTTCTGCAAAGTAGGCCCAAATGACATGGCCTAAACATACTCGAAAACTCACCAAAATTTGCAAACATGTCAGAACCGGTGAAAAATTTCGTATTCTACAAGTTTCGCACATGGGCGTTGCAAAATGACTCACTAGCGCCACCTAGAAAATTGGAAAAAATTAGCCCCTCGTTCACGTTCAACCTACATCTACGAAATTTTCTGGGGACATGTATCATGTCAAGACGCACAAAAAGCCTCAAGAACCCATAGCCTAAAGTCAACAGGAAGTCGGCCATTTTGAATTTTATGGCCATTTTGGATGATTTACACACTTCGTACTTTAACGAACTCCTCCTAGGGATTTAGTCGGATCGACGTCAAATTTCTGCTGTGCCTTCTAAAGGCATTGACGATGAAAAGTTGTGCTATTTGCGAGTTTTCGTCAATGGGCGTGTCCGTGGCGTCGATGATCGCTATGAAACAGGAAGTTGTTGTAACTTCAGTGTACATGCTCACATCTGGACCAAACTGTACATGTAGGATGAGAGTCCCGCCCTGAACACATGTACATGCCGACATTCACCCACAGTCATAGCGCCACCTGCTGGCAATAGAAAGTGACCTTTAACGAAGCAGCCCCCGCCGCACGTTTCACCTACGTGCACGAATTTTCTGTGGTACGTGTATCTTGTCCAGACGCACAAAAAGTCTCTTGGAGCCATAGCCTAAACCAACACGAAGTCGGCCATTTTGAATTTTACGTCAAATTTTGGATGATTTACACACTTCGTACTTTAACGAACTCCTCCTAGGGATTTAGTCCGACCGACCTCAAATTTGTGCTGTGCCTTCTAAAGGCATTGAAGATGAAAGTTGTGCTATTTGCAAGTTTTCGTCAATGGGCGTGTCCGTGGCGTGCGTCAAAGATCAACTCTTCGCCATGACACGGAAGTTGTCGTAGCTTCAGTGTACATGCTCACATCTGGACCAAACTGTACATGTAGGATGAGAGTCCCACCCTGAACACATGTACATGCTGATATTCACCCACAGTCATAGCGCCACCTGCTGGCAACAGGAAGTGACTTTTAACGAAGCAGCCCCCGCCGCACGTTTTACCTACGTGCACGAATTTTCTGTGGTACGTGTATCTTGTCCAGACACACAAAAAAGCCTCTTGGAGCGATGCCCTAAAATCAACAGGAAGTCGGCCATTTTGAATTTTACGTCAAATTTTGGATGATTTACACACTTCGTACTTTAACGAACTCCTCCTAGGGATTTAGTCCGACCGACCTCAAATTTGTGCTGTGCCTTCTAAAGGCATTGAAGATGAAAAGTTGTGCTATTTGCAAGTTTTCGTCAATGGGCGTGTCCGTGGCGTGGCGTCAAAGATCAACTCTTCGCCATGACACGGAAGTTGTCGTAACTTCAGTGTACATGCTCACATCTGGACCAAACTGTACATGTAGGATGAGAGTCCCGCCCTGAACACATGTACATGCTGACATCACAGACAGTCATAGCGCCACCTGCTGGCAACAGGAAGTGACTTTTAACGAAGCAGCCCCCGCCGCACGTTTTACCTACGTGCACGAATTTTCTGTGGTACGTGTATCTTGTCCAGACGCACAAAAAAGCCTCTTGGAGCGATGCCTAAAATCAACAGGAAGTCGGCCATTTTGAATTTTACGTCAAATTTTGGATGATTTACACACTTCGTACTTTAACGAACTCCTCCTAGGGATTTAGTCCGACCGACCTCAAATTTGTGCTGTGCCTTCTAAAGGCATTGAAGATGAAAAGTTGTGCTATTTGCAAGTTTTCGTCAATGGGCGTGTCCGTGGCGTGGCGTCAAAGATCAACTCTTCGCCATGACACGGAAGTTGTCGTAACTTCAGTGTACATGCTCACATCTGGACCAAACTGTACATGTAGGATGAGAGTCCCGCCCTGAACACATGTACATGCTGACATTCACAGACAGTCATAGCGCCACCTGCTGGCAACAGGAAGTGACTTTTAACGAAGCAGCCCCCGCCGCACGTTTTACCTACGTGCACGAATTTTCTGTGGTACGTGTATCTTGTCCAGACGCACAAAAAAGCCTCTTGGAGCGATGCCCTAAAATCAACAGGAAGTCGGCCATTTTGAATTTTACGTCAAATTTTGGATGATTTACACACTTCGTACTTTAACGAACTCCTCCTAGGGATTTAGTCCGACCGACTTCAAATTTGTGCTGTGCCTTCTAAAGGCATTGAAGATGAAAAGTTGTGCTATTTGCGAGTTTTCGTCAATGGGTGTGTCCGTGGCGTGGCGTCAGAGATCAAGTCTTCGCCATGACACAGGAAGTTGTTGTAACTTCAGTGTACATGCTCACATCTGAACCAAACTTTACGTGCTTGATAACTCTCCCACCCCGTATGGAGGACCGATCCTGACACAGTCAGAAATAAATACAGAAATAAATAAATGCTCAATAAATAAATAAGCATCCAATTAAATACACAAAAAATAAAGTAAATAAATAAATGTAGGTAGTAATTAAATTATACAAGGAGACATAAATGTTATATTTTAATTAGTGCCTTTACTTATTCACCTTTGTTATAATTACCTTATTTGTTTATTCAACTTTATTTATTACTAATTTTTTTAATGTATTTATTTATGTGTGTGTTTTAATATTTTTGTCTGTTTTATTCTTCCTTTGTATTTATTTACCGGTATTTATTTCTGCCTGTCTTTTTTAAATTTTTGTATGCATTTCTGCCTCATTATGCAAATGAGGAGGGGCTGTGTCTCAAGGGGTCATCTTCTCTGCTATTGGTGGACCAGTCAGACAGGAGCTCCTACTCTGCCTGCAGACATCAACGATCTTGCCCCTCACACAGTCAGATGGCTTCCTTCAGTGCGCTGAGGTGTTTAACAACTCTGAAGACAATACTACCAGCAATGTCTTCCTTCTCTTTTCACGTAGACTCCGACAGACAGTGCTTTCAGTTTGCTGCATGCATGGACACAGAACTGCGGTATAGGGAGAAGCACACGGTCAGCTGGCTGCAGCTAAATCTGGAGTGCACTCGTATTCAATTCTGTATGGTAAATTCAGTTTTAACGGAGCAGAGCGAGCTGACAGGCAGAGTTAGAGACTTTTTCTGTCCGTTTCTCTCTTTACAAAGACGCATGTTGCAGTCAGAGTCTTCTCTGAAGAGGCTGATCGATGCGAGCACCACATACAACACAATTTATCAAATTACACAACGGATATACAGTATGAAAATAAGATTGATTGGATTATACTCACAGGAAGTATAAAACCTCTTACATGCGTAACACAGTAAGTCAGGGAAATTACTTTACTTAGATTTAAGTACTGCAGTTGTACATTTGAAATACCTTCCTACCTTTCTGATAGGAAGCCTTCTTGAGGTGGTATAAAACATTTCTTCTTATATTCTGATTTGAGTTGTGGACAACTATGACCACATGAATTAAAAAAACATTTCACTGCCCAAGTCAGCTATAACACAAGTCTTGTTCATCAGACTACATGCTGTACAGTATTTGGACAGATTTTGTCCCAGGATTTATTATGCATTTCTTCTTCTTCGTTGCATGATTTAGAATAATAAGGTGAGAAATGGGTCTATTCTGAGTTCATCCTGCACTGCAGCAGCTAATAAAGTCCATTTAATCCCAAAAACGCTTTTCTTTTAGGCAGGCTGGAGCAGAAACAACTCACCTTTCTCAAGTTGTACAGTAATGTCACATGTGTATGAAGGTGGATCAAACAAGCTAATCTTAAATGTCAAAGTAGAGAGGAGCCTAGTAGGCCTATTTATTTTCATTCATTACACAATATGAATAAGCTATGCAGACAGTTGTAAAGAAAGAACATCTTTTTCTTCTGTTCTCTACTTGTTATAGTTACACAGTATTAGGGGTGTGGGCTGTATTAAAAGTATCCACTGTTCTCCCATGCTCTAACACACAGTAACGATGCTGTTCTCACATTCTTCCTCTGTATGTACACATAAACAACAAGGCAGGGAAATATAAAAGGAATTTATTTTATTGTTTGGGTACATTATTGTTCAGTGTACATGCTCACATCTGAAACAAACTTTACGTGCTTGATAACTCTCCCACCCCGCAGACATCTACACGTCAATACCGATTTATATTCATAGCGGCAAGTGCTATGTAGCTCCACATAGGGGACACAGGAAGTGACATATAGCACCTTCATGCGGCGTCGGAAACCGCGTAGGAAATTCACAGCCGCACCGGCAGAGCTCCAGAATGCAACTCGGCCGGCTCACGCGCGGAGCGCTACAAGTGCGAGGGCCCGCCCAACGCTGCTTGCAGCTTTAATTTTATTTTTTTTTTTCTGCAAAGTAGGCCCAAATGACATGGCCTAAACATACTCGAAAACTCACCAAAATTTGCAAACATGTCAGAACCGGTGAAAAATTTCGTATTCTACAAGTTTCGCACATGGGCGTGGCAAAATGACTCGCTAGCGCCACCTAGAAAATTGGAAAAATTAGCCCCTCGTTCACGTTCAACCTACATGTACGAAATTTTCTGGGGACATGTATCGTATCAAGACGCACAAAAAAGCCTCAAGAACCCATAGCCTAAAGTCAACAGGAAGTCGGCCATTTTGAATTTTATGGCCATTTTTGGATGATTTACACACTTCGTACTTTAACGAACTCCTCCTAGGGATTTAGTCGGATCGACGTCAATTTCTGCTGTGCCTTCTAAAGGCATTGACGATGAAAAGTTGTGCTATTTGCGAGTTTTCGTCAATGGGTGTCCGTGGCGTCGATGATTCGCATGAAACAGGAAGTTGTTGTAACTTCAGTGTACATGCTCACATCTGGACCAAACTGTACATCTAGGATGAGAGTCCCGCCCTGAACACATGTACATGCCGACATTCACCCACAGTCATAGCGCCACCTGCTGGCAACAAAAGTGACCTTTAACGAAGCAGCCCCGCCGCACGTTTCACCTACGTGCACGAATTTTCTGTGGTACGTGTATCTTGTCCAGACGCACAAAAAAGTCTCTTGGAGCCATAGCCTAAACCAACAGGAAGTCGGCCATTTTGAATTTTACGTCAAATTTTGGATGATTTACACACTTCGTACTTTAACGAACTCCTCCTAGGGATTTAGTCCGACCGACCTCAAATTTGTGCTGTGCCTTCTAAAGGCATTGAAGATGAAAAGTTGTGCTATTTGCAAGTTTTCGTCAATGGGTGTCCGTGGCGTGGCGTCAAAGATCAACTCTTCGCCATGACACGGAAGTTGTCGTACTTCAGTGTACATGCTCACATCTGGACCAAACTGTACATGTAGGATGAGAGTCCCGCCCTGAACACATGTACATGCTGACATTCACCCACAGTCATAGCGCCACCTGCTGGCAACAGAAGTGACTTTAACGAAGCAGCCCCCGCCGCACGTTTCACCTACGTGCACGAATTTTCTGTGGTACTTTATCTTGTCCAGACGCACAAAAAGTCTCTTGGAGCCATAGCCTAGTTGTGGATTACTCACCTGTTACATGTGTCTATTAATGTAAAGTAACACAAAAATGTCAGGGAAATTACTTTACTTAGATTTCAGGACCGCAGTGTACATTTGAAATACCTTCCTACCTTTCTGATAGGAAGCCTTCTTGAGGTGGTATAAAACATTTCTTCTTATATTCTGATTTGAGTTGTGGACACTATGACCACATGAATTAAAAAAATTAAACATTTCACTGCCCAAGTCAGCTATAACACAAGTCTTGTTCATTAACTACATGCTGTACAGTATTTGTGGACAGATTTTGTCCCAGGATTTATTATGCATTTCTTCTTCTTCGTTGCATGGTTTAGAATAATAAGGTAAAATGGGTCTGTTCTGATTCATCCTGCACTGCGCAGCTAATAAAGTCCTTTAATCCCAAAAACGCTTTTCTTTTAGGCAGGCTGGAGCAGAAACACAGTAACGATGAAATGTGTGCTGTTCTCACATTCTTCCTCTGTATGTCACATAACAACAAGGCAGGAAATATAAAAGAATTTATTTTATTGTTTGGGTACATTATTGTTCAGTGTACATGCTCACATCTGAAACAACTTTACGTGCTTGATAACTCTCCCACCCCGCAGACATCTACACACCAATACCGATTTATATTCATAGCGCAAGTGCTATGTAGCTCCACATAGGGACCAGGAAGTGCATATAGCACCTTCATGCGGCGTCGGAACCGCGTAGGAAATTCACAGCCGCACGGCGAGCTCCAGAATATGCAACTCGGCCAGCTCACACGCGGACCGCGCTACAAGTGCGAGGGCCCGCCCACGCTGCTTGCAGCTTTATGAAAACATGATTTTGATGATGATTTATTTTAAAGATTTTTAAAAAAACAACCCATGTTTTTTATTATCAATATTT
>NW_024044459.1:2163962-2207620 GCF_014851395.1 Micropterus salmoides | reverse complement strand
ACACTTCGTACTTTAACGAACTCCTCCTAGGGATTTAGTCGGATCGTCAAATTTCTGCTGTGCCTTCTAAAGGCATTGACGATGAAAAGTTGTGCTATTTGCGAGTTTTCGTCAATGGGCGTGTCCGTGGCATCGATGATTCGCCATGAACAGGAAGTTGTTGTAACTTCAGTGTACATGCTCACATCTGCACCAAACTGTACATGTAGGATGAGAGTCCCGCCCTGAACACATGTACATGCCGACATTCACCCACAGTCATAGCGCCACCTGCTGGCAACAGAAGTGACTTTTAACGAAGCAGCCCCCGCCGCACTTTTCACCTGCACGAATTTTCTGTGGTACGTGTATCTTGTCCAGACGCACAAAAAAGTCTCTTGGAGCCATAGCCTAAACCCAACAGGAAGTCGGCCATTTTGAATTTTACGTCACATTTTGGATGATTTACACACTTCGTACTTTAACGAACTCCTCCTAGGGATTTAGTCCGACCGACTTCAAATTTCTGCTGTGCCTTCTAAAGGCATTGAAGATGAAAAGTTGTGCTATTTGCGAGTTTTCGTCAATGGGCGTGTCCGTGGCGTGGCGTCAAAGATCAAGTCTTCGCCATGACACAGGAAGTTGTCGTAACTTCAGTGTACATGCTCACATCTGGACCAAACTGTACATGTAGGATGAGAGTCCCGCCCTGAACACATGTACATGCTGACATTCACCCACAGTCATAGCGCCACCTGCTGGCAACAGGAAGTGACTTTTAACGAAGCAGCCCCCGCCGCACGTTTCACCTACGTGCACGAATTTTCTGTGGTACGTGTATCTTGTCCAGACACACAAAAAGCCTCTTGGAGCGATGCCCTAAAATCAACAGGAAGTCGGCCATTTTGAATTTTACGTCAAATTTTGGATGATTTACACACTTCGTACTTTAACGAACTCCTCCTAGGGATTTAGTCCGACCGACTTCAAATTTGTGTGTGCCTTCTAAAGGCATTGAAGATGAAAAGTTGTGCTATTTGCGAGTTTTCGTCAATGGTGTGTCCGTGGCGTGGCGTCAAGATCAAGTCTTCGCCATGACACAGGAAGTTGTTGTAACTTCAGTGTACATGCTCACATCTGAACCAAACTTTACGTGCTTGATAACTCTCCCACCCCGCTATGGAGGACCGATCCTGACACAGTCAGAAATAAATACAGAAATAAATAAATGCTCAATAAATAAATAAGCATCCAATTAAATACACAAAAAAATAAAGTAAATAAATAAATGTAGGTAGTAATTAAATTATACAAGGAGACATAAATGTATATATTTTAATTAGTGCCTTTACTTATTCACCTTTGTTATAATTACCTTATTTATTGTTTATCTTCAACTTTATTTTTACAATTTTTTTAATGTATTTATTTATGTGTGTGTTTTAATATTTTTGTCTGTTTTATTCTTCCTTTGTATTTATTTACCTTATTTATTTTCACCCATGGTATTTATTTCTGCCTGTCCTTTTTAAATTTCTGTATGCATTTCTGCCTCATTATGCAAATGAGGAGGGGCTGTGTCTCAAGGGGTCATCTTCTCTGCTATTGGTGGACCAGTCAGACAGGAGAGCTCCTACTCTGCCTGCAGACATCAACGATCTTGCCCCTCACACAGTCAGATGACTTCCTTCAGTGCGCTGAGGTGTTTAACAACTCTGAAGACAATACTACCAGCAATGTCTTCCTTCTCTTTTCACGTAGAAGCACCGACAGACAGTGCTTTCAGTTTGCTGCATGCATGGACACAGAACTGCGGTATAGGGAGAAGCACACGGTCAGCTAGCTGCAGCTAAATCTGGAGTGCACTCGTATTCAATTCTGTATGGTAAATTCAGTTTTAACGGAGCAGAGCGAGCTGACAGGCAGAGTTAGAGACTTTTTCTGTCCGTTTCTCTCTTTACAAAGACGCATGTTGCAGTCAGAGTCTTCTCTGAGATGCGATGCGAGCACGTCATACAACACAATTTATCAAATTACACAATGGATATACAGTATGACAATAATATTGATTGGATTATACTCACAGGAAGTATAAAACCTGTTACATGCGTCTATTAAAAGTAAAGTAACACAAAAATGTCAGGGAAATTACTTTACTTAGATTTAAGTACTGCAGTTGTACATTTGAAATACCTTCCTAACTTTCTGATAGCAAGCCTTCTTGAGGTGGTATAAAACATTTCTTCTTATATTCTGATTTGAGTTGTGGACAACTATGACCACATGAATTAAAAAAATTAAACATTTCACTGCCCAAGTCAGCTATAACACAAGTCTTGTTCATTAGACTACATGCTGTACAGTATTTGTGGACAGATTTTGTCCCAGGATTTATTATGCATTTCTTCTTCTTCGTTGCATGATTTAGAATAATAAGGTGAGAAATGGGTCTATTCTGAGTTCATCCTGCACTGCAGCAGCTAATAAAGTCCATTTAATCCCAAAAACGCTTTTCTTTTAGGCAGGCTGGAGCAGAAAACAACTCACCTTTCTCAAGTTGTACAGTAATGTCACATGTGTATGAAGGTGGATCAAACAAGCTAATCTTAAATGTCAAAGTAGAGAGGAGCCTAGTAGGCCTATTTATTTTCATTCATTACACAATATGAATAAGCTATGCAGACAGTTGTAAAGAAAGAACATCTTTTTCTTCTGTTCTCTACTTGTTATAGTTACACAGTATTAGGGGTGTGGGCTGTATTAAAAGTATCCACTGTTCTCCCATGTTCTAACACACAGTATCGATGAAATGTGTGCTTTTCTCACATTCTTCCTCTGTATGTACACACATACAACAAGGCAGGGAAATATAAAAGGAATTTATTTTATTGTTTGGGTACATTATTGTTCAGTGTACATGCTCACAGCTGAAACAAACTTTACGTGCTTGATAACTCTCCCACCCCGAAGACATCTACACGCCAATACCGATTTATATTCATAGCGGCAAGTGCTATGTAATTCCACATAGGGGACACAGGAAGTGACATATAGCACCTTCATGCGGCGTCGGAACCGCGTAGCAAATTCACAGCCGCACCGGCAGAGCTCCAGAATGTGCAACTCGGCCGGCTCACACCCCGACGCGCTACAAGTGCGAGGGCCCGCCCAACGCTGCTTGCAGCTTTAATTTATCTTATTTTTCTGAAAAACTGCCTTAACATCCTAAGGATTAAACTGAGGATCAGATTTGTTCTTGTGGAGAGGCCAGATTCTCTGCATATTTCCACGAGTTCATCTGCAATGTCCTCTGTATCAAATTGTAAATAAAATGTATTAAGTGCTTCAGCTAAGTCTTTGTTACTATCGTAACCTGCAATGTTAAATTACTTGGTTTCTGTTTTTTTTTTCCCTGTCATTTTTCTCATTCCATCCCAAGCTCAAACTCTCCTCTAACTTATTTTTATATTGTAACTTGGCCCTCCTAATTTTTGGTTGGACCTCTCCCCTAGCCTCTCTTCTTTCTGCCTCCTCACCTTTAAGACAGTGTCTTCACAAAATGTGATGTAACTGCATACAGTATCAGTGAGTTCATCAATATCTGAGGAAGAGTCTTTAAACACAGACCAATCCGTACAGTCAAAGCATCCCTGTAGTTTAGAGACAGTGTCTTCAAACCTTGATTTCTCTTGTCTTTACCTTTTCTCTATTAAGCAATGTCCTGTATACAGGGGTAAGGTAGATGTTACTGTGGGAGAAGGAACCAAGGGGGGGGTTCTGTGATTTTTTAAGTTTACAGAAAACATAGGGCATCAGGGGAGAGGGACTGAAGTCTTTGAGTCACACTGAAAATAGTGCCAGCAGCGATTTGGGCATTTGTTTTTGAGTGCATATACACCACTTTCACAAATAACTGGTGAAACTCCCTGGGAAAATAAAAAGGATGGACCGAGACGGACAACAGTTCAATGTCAGCTGAGCATATGGATGCCCTGATGGAGACATTACTGCATCATCACTGATTTATGTAAACATACTCTCCTCCTTAGGATTTCCCCGTAGCGTTTGTGTCCCTGTCAGAGCCGGTATCCTTTGACCTAAGCCATGTCTCGCTGAAGTCCATAATGCAGGCATCTCTATATTCATGTAGATAGTTTGTGTTAGCCTGCAGCTCGTTGGTCTTATTTCTTAATGACTGAACATTTGTAAGGATTATAGAGGGAAGTGGAATGCGTTGCAGTTTGTAACGTTTTAATCTTTGTCTAATATCTCCTCCTTTCCCTTGTCTCCTCACCTTAGCAGAGTAAGTACTGTCCCGTTTGTGAGTGTTGTGCCTGGAGATCTCTGTTTTTAAATCCTGAATGAAGAGATGATCTGCATGTCCACACGATTCGGTGCGTCCCATTGCATTAAGTACTCCAGAGAGTATTGTCTTGCTGGGCGTTGTAATTGAGGTTAAACGCCATAGATCCATATAATAATCCATAGGACAACCACATAAATTATCTCCATAATGACTGTTTACACGGACACACCTGCTGCAGGTCACTACAAGAGTGTCTCCTCTGTACATTAGATTTTCAGTCCAGGAACATCCTGAGCCTGGGATAATGACAAATTTGGGTAATGCTAGGTCGATGCCATGCCACCCGTCGTAAATTGGTCAGTTCTCTTTAACTTTATATTAATGTCATCATTGAGTCCTGGCAGGTCCTGTTAATGACCCAGAGGTCAGGAAAGATTTATACAATATATAATTATAAAGAGTAATTAATTAGGTAATTAATTTAGGTTAACAGATGCAGACAGATACTTAAAACAAGATACTTCAGGGATGAAGGTAATCATTCATTACCTGTCACAATCTCGAAAAAGAGTTGCATTCTCCTCAGCAAGCCACTCTCCTCTTTCTTCCTCTATTCTACCTACTGTGGTTTCCAGTGCTTGAAGTGGAAAAAAATAGGTGCCAGTACTCCCCCATCGCACTATCCTCAACCACAAGATGAAACTAGTAAATATTATACAATTTTGCACAAGAACCACTTAATTTCCTGCATTTTGAACACATTTTCTGCACCAATTTATGGAGGAGATGCCATTATTTACATAAAGGGAAACAAAATTAAGGTGGCAGGTGACAATTCAAAATAGAAAAATATAATGGAATATAGTGCAGTAATCAGCTTTTGGACAATAAATAACGTTTGTTTCTTCTGTGTTTCAGTTGCATTGCATGTTTTCCTATTGTGTATTGTTTAATTTGTTATTCAACATTTCTTGTTGCAAGCTGTTTTTAACAAAAGCTTTAAAAAAGTGATGGAGACGTTCTGATTCTGACATGTCCCCAGCTTCCCAAGTGTAAATGACACCTATCTGTCAATATTTTTAAATGTCCCGCCCCATCCTGGCTTGTTTCATGACACTACAGTGACACTAACGAGCTACATTCAGCACACGGCTGCTTGAAAGGCACCCGAGCTTCTCTTCTCCCTCAATTCTCTCCGCCGACAGAGATTAGCAGGCAGGTGAGAACGGGAACAGGGGAGTGTCACGTAGCGCCCAGAGAACCTGATATGGAGAGGGCAGAGGAGAGTACCAGCAGCATGAGAGAAGTCCCGGTAGCAAGAAAATGTGTACCGGTGCGTTCCGGCCCACTTCAAGCACTGGTGGTGTGTGCCCTCTAGCAGGCTCATACTAGCTAAGACCCACCATCTTGAGATTGACAACCAATAAAAAAGCAAATGTTAACTTGTGACCATGACAATAGTCCATTGTAAATGACTGAAATGACTGCTGAAATTTTGTCGTTGACCTCTTTTTGTAAATATTCTTAGGTTTCTTTGCTCTGGCTGAGAACTGGGCTGCAATGTACATAATTAATAATATGAGCTTTTATACAATGGAATGATACCACAAAAATGAGATTCTCTTCATGTTTAATTCGAATGCACTTTCAGCCTTGAAGTCTTCTGCACCTTACCCTCAAAGTAGTGTGTGGTTTTCTGGAAACTTTGGGAAAACAAGAGTGTATCTTTAAGTAAGGCTGAATTGCTGTACTTCTCTATAACAGGAGGCGCTGCAGAGCTGTCCGGGCTCATTGAAGTTGGCGATGAGGTCCTGTCAATCAATGGCTGTTCTCTGGAGGGCCTCATGCACCATGATGCCTGGAAAATCATCAGAGCCACTAACGAAGGACTCAACCACCTCCTCATCCGCAAGCCCAAAATATGACTGTAGAGAGAAAATATAAACCTCCTGAGAAGGACCAATGTTAAACGCCGCCCCAAAACAGGGTATGGGCAGGTCAGATTGGATGGACTGCTAACTATTGCGGTGTACAGTGCTAATTGTGATTTTTTTCTGATAGAAATTGCAGTTTGTTTACAATAGATTTACTATGGAATACAAAAGAAAACAATATTGTTGTCAGTTCTTTCTTTTTTTAAATAAAGTAATGTCAAGATCTATGGCTGGTCATGCTAACCTGTGAAATAACCACAAATTGGAAGGAAATGTTACTGTCCTACAAACTAATCCCAAGTTCTCACTAACATTTCAAACATTTTATGTCTATTATCTATTTATCTATTGTGATTTTTTTCAAAATTGAGTTATCTACTGACCCCATGTTTTATGCCCCCCCCCCCCCCCCCATGTTGGTCAGTAGATAACTGACCAACATGGGGGGGCATAAAACTATATGAGGAATATGAGGATTCAAGTTGGTCTGCAGTTAATTTTTTGTTGTTGTTGTTGCCAAAAATGGAAGCTTGAAGAAAACATCAGGGAAATCCCTGGGCAAAATAACAAACAAACTGGCTCTACGTAAAAATTAAACCATAAACTGCCCCAAAAGAAAATACAATTCTGAGCCTAACTCCCAGTCAACACAGAAATGCCCCCAGTGAAAAATAGAGGTAGTTAAGGCTAACTTCTGTATTTTTCAACATGGACCCTATTTTTCAATGTTTTTTGCATCTAAAGCCCCTTTTCCACTGCACGGTACCAGCTTGACTCGGCTCGACTTGACTCACTTTTGTTTGGTTTTCCATTGTAGAAAAGTTGTACATGTACCTGCTTCTATATACATTTTTTTGTACCTCCGTCGAGGTTCCAAGCGAACTGAGGTGATACCAAAATGTGACGTGAAAACATGGCAGACTACTGATTGCTCAGAGAGAATCATCACTATTCACTGCGTCATCATTGCAAAGTGATGGCGGAACAAAAATGTGCTTGAAAGTTTTCGGAGTTGAGGAGCTCTGCAAGTGGCAGCGGGGAAGCCTGCGGCAACCCGTGGGAGAGTCTCGCGAGGCCAGCCGCCCGCTTTTTTGGTTTTAGTGGATTCCATCTCATTAGCTGCTGTGTTGTTGCTGTGTGTACAGTACAGGCTGAGACTGTGCATGCAGTTATAGAGGTAACAAAAAAAACAGCAAGTGGATCATTTTTATAGACTGTATATAAAAATGGAAGTAGTGTCCGTGATGTCACCCGTTGGTTTCTGAAGAGCAGTTTTGAAGCCCAAATTGGGCCATTTACCAGCTTACACTTGAGGTAAGTTACCTGAACTATACAACAACACTTAAAATAACTATTTATCTGTTATTGACATTATACTACACAAGGTTTAAAATGCTAAAATGATTTTTAATGTAATGTAAATTGGTAAAGTGGTAATTAGCAACACTAGATTTTATTGAGACTAATGTCAGACAGTCAACAGTTACTATGAATGTAGCATGTCTAAACTAGCTATGAATTTTAATAAATTTATGAGAATGAATACCCAATTATGAATTTTAATATTCAAAAATATATTAATCCTTAAAAAGCTCTTGTTTCGAAAAAGAAGGGGCACCACCGGAGTTGTTATTAACCTAGAGTCTGCGGACCTCTAGGTAGCTTTTAATAATTATACATTTATTCACCAGTGATCAGTTAGTTAATAATCGCTCAATTATCTTAAATCAATCAGTCAGTCTCATATCTAAAGGGTCAATTCTCTTGGCAGGGACGTAGAAATAGGTAACACACACAATTCCTTGGTTACAGTGAATTTATTAACTAACTAAGGTGATATAAAAAGGTGGTTAAATACATCAGGGAAATAAGTAATGGCTAAACAATGAGAATGGAGGTTTGATTGTGGGAAGCATTTGACTCATACGGCAGAGGAGAACTAATGAAAGTAAGCTATGAGTTTAGGAGCTAAAAAGACAATATTAACACTATGGGACCTCCCTGACCACAGAATGTTTTGTTGGGTCTTACTGCTTGTCGGCGGCCTGCTTTGGCCTGTTGCATGGGTCCCACGCTAGCTGCCCGATCCTGGCTTTTGCTAGGGATTCTCCAGGGTTCTCTGTGTCTGAAGAAAAACCTCAAGGGTTGGCCGTCCTCAGTCTGGCAATTCGGCTGTATTCAGGTTTCCTTCGTTGCCGCTGGCGAGACCACGTGGCTTGGTCTGACCTCGGTGAAGTTGACTCGACGAAAAAGCCTAAAAGAAACGGGTCATTCTTGAATTAACTAGTGTAACTTAACGGACTGATAACTTTTAACAAACGAAAAGAAAGGAAATAAAAACAGTACAGTTGCTGGAACTGAGGGACAAATCGATGTCGTGACACTTCGCGTGTGTAGCTTCAAGCGAAAGAAAGACTGCGTTGCGCTGGTCAAATTCTTATGGCGTTACCGGGAGAGTCACGCCGGACGCATGCCGAAGCGACCACAGAGCAGAGCGGAAGAGAAGAGAGCGAGAGACGTCGTGTGTCGCTCTTTTGTGGTCTGGGGTGTGGTTCCCCCAGGGTGCAGTCCTTCTAAACTTTTAATGTCTATAAAAGAAAAGAAAATCTATTTGCTCATATTATAATCAAATATTTTCCACAATCAAACCTCACTGGTTTGTTGTTGTACCGTTCTAAGTTAAGCATTTGGTAACAGGAAAACAATTGTCAAATTATTGGTCATGATAAATGAGTGACATTTATACATTAATGGCATTTCCGACGATGGTATGTAATACTTATTTCTTCCACTTGGGGGAGCTCAGGTAACATGAGGAAAGCTTAGATTAATCCAAAACAATCTTTCCTTAAGAACTGGGAAATTTAGTTATTTAGCCTTAAATTCAAGCCGGCAATTAATAGAGTATAGTATGACATTTCTTTATCATCATTTCTAAAGGAATTGTGTGAGAAAGTATTGTGAACAAGCATTGGTTACACATAAGATGAAGGAGTGTCCTTAATCTTGCTGAAAATAAAAACACTGCAAAAGTAACTTATTTAGATTCTTTTCAGCAATAATATCAACAACAGATAGGAACAACATGGTAACATAACTACTCAACTAAAGGCAAATGTAATCAGGTAACTAAAAGATTATTTAATTAAACAGTTAATGCTTTGAGTCTTTGGAGACTGCAGTCTTTGTTTACACAAATTTCAGGGCTGTCCGTGGTGTTCTAGATTTTGTCACATCTAGGCGTGACGGAGTATCCCTTTGATGAGGTAATGAAACACAGAGCAGGCTTCGGAATCAAAGGTGCCAGTTTTACGATCAGGCTGCTCAGGAATAGCACTTAGAGAAAGCGACCTTTCCACCCCCATTCTGTTGGGGTCTCTTCAGCCGTCTGTTGAAAGTTGATCTCCACCTCCCTGCTTCTCTCTCTCAGGAAGAGAAGAGGAATTGAGTCTCCCAAGTATTTAATATAAAATGCACAAATCCACACCGTTGGTCCCACTACATGAATCTACTTTATATACTAGCAAATCAATTAACCCTTTTACATAACATTAGTTACGAGTCGTTTATTTGGTTGTCACTTGATTTATGTTATTTGTCATAAACATAATAAGCAAGCGGTAGATTCATGACTGGAGGCTAAGTTATTTAACTTGTGAAATGTTGCCGCTTCAGTTAAAGTATTAATAAATCACAATAGTTATTTCCCACACCTATTGTGAGAAATGTTGCTGCTGTTGGCAGTGATGTGCAAAATTATTGTCTGGAATAGGACACTTAAGAGAGAAAAGTACTTTTTATATTTGTCACAAGATGTTTTTCAGTATATTTCTTTCAGCGATCAGTTCCTGTTGAGGTCGTGACGCCTCCACGTCTGCTACACACAGCTTAAACTGTAAGTAACGTTAATAGTCTTGGCTACTGGACATTTGACAGCGGATATTAAATAGTAATAATTGATTTTTTTGGGCGAATTCTAATCCCCCAAATGACAAAGAAGCAGCTGTCACACACCTAATATAACTTTACCCAATTAAGGTACATTGCCATAATTAACACCCAGCTCCCTGTCTTCACCACAGGTGTTGTGCACTGCATGCACCTTGCCGGAGAAACTCATATGCTGACAAAAAAGGTGAATGTAAATCTCTGTAGGTAGCCTACAACATCCGTTCTGCCGAATAATGCATCCACCTCTTAAGGTCCTTTCCAGACGCTTGTGTACACTGTGTAGATGCAGTGAACACTGATCAAACACAGTTATCACCACAGATTCTTCACAAAATCTGAAGGATTTAATAAATTATTGATTACTCTAAACATTCTTAAAAATGTGCTTTAAATCAATTATCCCCACTGATGAACCTCACAAAAAATAGTATATCATTATTAAACAGTAATGTTACTTGTGATCGTGCACTGGATAAGACACATGCCTTTGGTATGAGAGACCCGGGTTCAATTCCCCACTGTGACCCATCCACCATTGTGTCCCTGAGCAAGACACTTAACCCATAATTGCGTGTGACCTCTGACATGTACAGGTGCTTGTCATATAATTAGAATATCATCAAAAAGTTGATTTATTTCAGTAATTCCATTCAAAAAGTGAAACATGTATACATTCATTCCACACAGACTGTGTTCATTCCTTTTAATTTTGATGATAATAACTGATAACTAATGAAAACCCCAAAATCAGTATCTCAGAAAATTAGAATATTGTAAAAAGGTTCAATATTGAAGACACCTGGTGACACACTCTAATAACTAATTAACTCAAAACACCTGCAAAGGCCTTTAAATGGTCTCTCAGTCTAGTTCTGTAGGCTACACAATCATGGGGAAGACTGCTGACTTGACAGCTGTCCAAAAGATGACCATTGACACATTGCACAAGGAGGCCAAAACACAAAAGGTCATTGCTAAAGAGGCTGGCTGTTCACAGAGCTCTGTGTCCAAGCACATTAATAGAGAGGCGAAGGGAAGGAGAAGATGTGTACAAGCAATAGGGATAACCGCACCCTGGAGAGGATTGTGAAACAAAACCCATTCAAAAATGTGGGGGAGATTCACAAAGAGTAGACTGCAGCTGGAGTCAGTGCTTCAAGAACCACCACGCACAGAGGTATGCAAGACATGGGTTTCAGTTGTTGCATTCCTTGTGTCAAGCCACTCTTGAATAAGACACAGCTTCAGAAGTGTCTCGCCTGGGCTAAAGACAAAAAGGACTGGTGGTCCAGAGTTATGTTCTCTGATGAAAGTAAATTTTGCATTTCCTTTGGAAATCAAGGTCCCAGAGTCTGGAGGAAGAGAGGAGAGGCACAGAATCCACATTGTTTGAAGTCCAGTGTAAAATTTCCACAGTCAGTGATGGTTTGGGATGCCATGTCATCTGCTGGTGTTGGTCCACTGTATTTTCTGAGGTCCAAAGTCTACCAGGAAGTTTTAGAGAACTTCATGCTTCCTGCTGCTGACCAACTTTATGGAGATGCAGATTTCATTTTCCAACAGGACTTGGCACCTGCACATAGTGCCAAAGCTACCAGAACCTGGTTTAATTAAGCTCGAGGTGTGAGCTGGCCGAGTTGCACATTCTGGAGCTCTGCCGGTGCGGCTGTGACTTTGCTACGCGGTTCCGACGCCGCATGAAGGTGTTATATGTCACTTCCTGTGTCCCCTATGTGGAGCTACATAGCACTTGCCACTATGAATATAAATCGGTATTGGTGTGTAGATGTCTGCGGGGTGGGAGAATTATCAAGCATGTAAAGTTTGTTTCAGATGTGAGCATGTACACTGAACAATAATGTACCCAAACAATAAAATAAATTCCTTTTATATTTCCCTGCCTTGTTGTTTATGTGTACATACAGAGGAAGAATGTGAGAACAGCACACATTTCATCGTTACTGTGTGTTAGAGCATGGGAGAACAGTGGATACTTTTAATACAGCCCACACCCCTAATACTGTGTAACTATAACAAGTAGAGAACAGAAGAAAAAGATGTTCTTTCTCTACAACTGTCTGCATAGCTTATTCATAATGTGTAATGAATGAAAATAAATAGGCCTACTAGGGTCCTCTCTACTTTGACATTTAACATTAGCTTGTTTGATCCACCTTCATACACATGTGACATTACTATATAACTTGAGAAAGGTGAGTTGTTTTCTGCTCCAGCCTGCCTAAAAGAAAAGCGTTTTTGGGATTAAATGGACTTTATTAGCTGCTGCAGTGCAGGATGAACTCAGAACAGACCCATTTCTCACCTTATTATTCTAAACCATGCAACGAAGAAGAAGAAATGCATAATAAATCCTGGGACAAAATCTGTCCACAAATACTGTACAGCATGTAGTCTAATGAACAAGACTTGTGTTATAGCTGACTTGGGCAGTGAAATGTTTAATTTTTTAATTCATGTGGTCATAGTTGTCCACAACTCAAATCAGAATATAAGAAGAAATGTTTTATACCACCTCAAGAAGGCTTCCTATCAGAAAGGTAGGAAGGTATTTCAAATGTACAACTGCAGTCCTGAAATCTAAGTAAAGTAATTTCCCTGACATTTTTGTGTTACTTTACTTTTAATAGACCCATGTAAGAGGTTTTATACTTCCCGTGAGTATAATCCAATCAATCTTATTTTCATACTGTATATCCGATGTGTAATTTGATAAATTGTGTTGTATGTCGTGCTCGCATCTCAGAGAAGACTCTGACTGCAACATGCGTCTTTGTAAATAGAGAAACGGACAGAAAAAGTCTCTAACTCTGCCTGTCAGCTCGCTCTGCTCCGTTAAAACTGAATTTACCATACAGAATTGAATACGAGTGCACTCCAGATTTAGCTGCAGCCAGCTGACCGTGTGCTTCTCCCTATACCGCAGTTCTGTGTCCATGCATGCAGCAAACTGAAAGCACTGTCTGTCGGAGCGTCTACGTGAAAAGAGAAGGAAGACATGGCTGGTAGTGTCTTCAGAGTTGTTAAACACCTCAGCGCACTGAAGGAAGCCATCTGACTGTGTGAGGGGCAAGATCGTTGATGTCTGCAGGCAGAGTAGGAGCTCTCCTGTCTGACTGGTCTGACGAATTTTCTGTGGTACGTGTATCTTGTCCAGACGCACAAAAAAGCCTCTTGGAGTGATGCCCTAAAATCAACAGGAAGTCGGCCATTTTGAATTTTACGTCAAATTTTGGATGATTTACACACTTCGTACTTTAACTCCTCCTCCTAGGGATTTAGTCCGACCGACTTCACATTTCTGCTGTGCCTTCTAAAGGCATTGAAGATGAAAAGTTGTGCTATTTGCGAGTTTTCGTCAATGGGCGTGTCCGTGGCGTGGCGTCAAAGGTCAACTCTTCGCCATGACACAGGAAGTTGTCATAACTTCAGTGTACATGCTCACATCTGGACCAAAGTGTACATGTAGGATGAGAGTCCCGCCCTGAACACATGTACATGCCGACATTCACCCACAGTCATAGCGCCACCTGCTGGCAACAGGAAGTGACTTTTAACGAAGCAGCCCCTGCCGCACGTTTCACCTACATGCACGAATTTTCTGTGGTACGTGTATCTTGTCCAGACGCACAAAAAGCTCTTGGAGTGATGCCCTAAAATCAACAGGAAGTCGGCCATTTTGAATTTTACGTCAAATTTTGGATGATTTACACACTTCGTACTTTAACGAACTCCTCCTAGGGATTTAGTCCGACCGACCTCAAATTTTGCTGTGCCTTCTAAAGGCATTGAAGATGAAAAGTTGTGCTATTTGCAAGTTTTCGTCAATGGGCGTGTCCGTGGCGTGGCGTCAAAGATCAGCTCTTCGCCATGACACGGAAGTTGTCGTAACTTCAGTGTACATGCTCACATCTTCACCAAACTGTACATGTAGGATGAGAGTCCCGCCCTGAACACATGTACATGCTGACATTCACCCACAGTCATAGCGCCACCTGCTGGCAACAGGAAGTGACTTTTAACGAAGCAGCCCCCGCCGCACGTTTTACCTACTTGCACGAATTTTCTGTGGTACGTGTATCTTGTCCAGACGCACAAAAAAGCCTCTTGGAGCGATGCCCTAAAATCAACAGGAAGTCGGCCATTTTGAATTTTACGTCAAATTTTGGATGATTTACACACTTCGTACTTTAACGAACTCCTCCTAGGGATTTAGTCCGACCGACCTCAAATTTTGCTGTGCCTTCTAAAGGCATTGAAGATGAAAAGTTGTGCTATTTGCAAGTTTTCGTCAATGGGCGTGTCCGTGGCGTGGCGTCAAAGATCAACTCTTCGCCATGACACGGAAGTTGTCGTAACTTCAGTGTACATGCTCACATCTGCACCAAACTGTACATGTAGGATGAGAGTCCCGCCCTGAACACATGTACATGCTGACATTCACCCAGTCATAGCGCCACCTGCTGGCAACAGGAAGTGACTTTTAACGAAGCAGCCCCCGCCGCACGTTTCACCTACGTGCACGAATTTTCTGTGGTACGTGTATCTTGTCCAGACGCACAAAAAAGCCTCTTGGAGCGATGCCCTAAAATCAACAGGAAGTCGGCCATTTTGAATTTTACGTCAAATTTTGGATGATTTACACACTTCGTACTTTAACGAACTCCTCCTAGGGATTTAGTCCGACCGACTTCAAATTTGTGCTGTGCCTTCTAAAGGCATTGAAGATGAAAAGTTGTGCTATTTGCGAGTTTTCGTCAATGGGTGTGTCCGTGGCGTGGCGTCAGAGATCAAGTCTTCGCCATGACACAGGAAGTTGTTGTAACTTCAGTGTACATGCTCACATCTGAACCAAACTTTACGTGCTTGATAACTCTCCCACCCCGTTATGGAGGACCGATCCTGACACAGTCAGAAATAAATACAGAAATAAATAAATGCTCAATAAATAAATAAGCATCCAATTAAATACACAAAAAAATAAAGTAAATAAATAAATGTAGGTAGTAATTAAATTATACAAGGAGACATAAATGTTATATTTTAATTAGTGCCTTTACTTATTCACCTTTGTTATAATTACCTTATTTGTTTATTCAACTTTATTTATTACTAATTTTTTTAATGTATTTATTTATGTGTGTGTTTTAATATTTTTGTCTGTTTTATTCTTCCTTTGTATTTATTTACCTTATTTATTTTCACCCATGGTATTTATTTCTGCCTGTCTTTTTTAAATTTTTGTATGCATTTCTGCCTCATTATGCAAATGAGGAGGGGCTGTGTCTCAAGGGGTCATCTTCTCTGCTATTGGTGGACCAGTCAGACAGGAGAGCTCCTACTCTGCCTGCAGACATCAACGATCTTGCCCCTCACACAGTCAGATGGCTTCCTTCAGTGCGCTGAGGTGTTTAACAACTCTGAAGACAATACTACCAGCAATGTCTTCCTTCTCTTTTCACGTAGACGCTCCGACAGACGTGCTTTCAGTTTGCTGCATGCATGGACACAGAACTGCGGTACAGCACACAGTAACGATGAAATGTGTGCTGTTCTCACATTCTTCCTCTGTATGTACACATAAACAACAAGGCAGGGAAATATAAAAGGAATTTATTTTATTGTTTGGGTACATTATTGTTCAGTGTACATGCTCACATCTGAAACAAACTTTACGTGCTTGATAACTCTCCCACCCCGCAGACATCTACACGCCAACACCGATTTATATTCATAGCGGCAAGTGCTATGTAGCTCCACATAGGGGACACAGGAAGTGACATATAACACCTTCATGCGGCGTCATAACCGCGTAGCAAATTCACAGCCGCACCGGCAGAGCTCCAGAATATGCAACTCGGCCGGCTCACACGCGGACGCGCTTATAAGTGCGAGGGCCCGCCCAACGCTGCTTGCAGCTTTAATTAGGGCCCGAGCACGACCGTGCGAGGTCCCTATTGAATTGCTCGGATTATTTTTTTTTTTTTTTTTTTCTGCAAAGTAGGCCCAAATGACATGGCCTAAACATACTCGAAAACTCACCAAAATTTGCAAACATGTCAGAACCGGTGAAAAATTTCGTATTCTACAAGTTTCGCACATGGGCGTGGCAAAATGACTCGCTAGCGCCACCTAGAAAATTGGAAATGATTAGCCCCTCGTTCACGTTCAACCTACATGTACGAAATTTTCTGGGGACATGTATCGTATCAAGACGCACAAAAAAGCCTCAAGAACCCATAGCCTAAAGTCAACAGGAAGTCGGCCATTTTGAATTTTATGGCCATTTTTGGATGATTTACACACTTCGTACTTTAACGAACTCCTCCTAGGGATTTAGTCGGATCGACGTCAAATTTCTGCTGTGCCTTCTAAAGGCATTGACGATGAAAAGTTGTGCTATTTGCGAGTTTTCGTCAATGGGCGTGTCCGTGGCGTCGATGATTCGCAATGAAACAGGAAGTTGTTGTAACTTCAGTGTACATGCTCACATCTGGACCAAACTGTACATGTAGGATGAGAGTCCCGCCCTGAACACATGTACATGCCGACATTCACCCACAGTCATAGCGCCACCTGCTGGCAACAGAAAGTGACCTTTAACGAAGCAGCCCCCGCCGCACGTTTCACCTACGTGCACGAATTTTCTGTGGTACGTGTATCTTGTCCAGACGCACAAAAAAGCCTCTTGGAGCGATGCCCTAAAATCAACAGGAAGTCGGCCATTTTGAATTTTACGTCAAATTTTGGATGATTTACACACTTCGTACTTTAACGAACTCCTCCTAGGGATTTAGTCGGATCGACGTCAAATTTCTGCTGTGCCTTCTAAAGGCATTGACGATGAAAAGTTGTGCTATTTGCGAGTTTTCGTCAATGGGCGTGTCCGTGGCGTCGATGATTCGCAATGAAACAGGAAGTTGTTGTAACTTCAGTGTACATGCTCACATCTGGACCAAACTGTACATGTAGGATGAGAGTCCCGCCCTGAACACATGTACATGCTGACATTCACAGACAGTCATAGCGCCACCTGCTGGCAACAGGAAGTGACTTTTAACGAAGCAGCCCCCGCCGCACGTTTTACCTACGTGCACGAATTTTCTGTGGTACGTGTATCTTGTCCAGACGCACAAAAAAGCCTCTTGGAGCCATGCCTAAACAACAGGAAGTCGGCCATTTTGAATTTTACGTCAAATTTTGGATGATTTACACACTTCGTACTTTAACGAACTCCTCCTAGGGATTTAGTCCGACCGACCTCAAATTTGTGCTGTGCCTTCTAAAGGCATTGAAGATGAAAAGTTGTGCTATTTGCAAGTTTTCGTCAATGGGCGTGTCCGTGGCGTGGCGTCAAAGATCAACTCTTCGCCATGACACGGAAGTTGTCGTAACTTCAGTGTACATGCTCACATCTGGACCAAACTGTACATGTAGGATGAGAGTCCCGCCCTGAACACATGTACATGCTGACATTCACAGACAGTCATAGCGCCACCTGCTGGCAACAGGAAGTGACTTTTAACGAAGCAGCCCCCGCCGCACGTTTTACCTACGTGCACGAATTTTCTGTGGTACGTGTATCTTGTCCAGACGCACAAAAAAGCCTCTTGGAGCGATGCCCTAAAATCAACAGGAAGTCGGCCATTTTGAATTTTACGTCAAATTTTGGATGATTTACACACTTCGTACTTTAACGAACTCCTCCTAGGGATTTAGTCCGACCGACTTCAAATTTGTGCTGTGCCTTCTAAAGGCATTGAAGATGAAAAGTTGTGCTATTTGCGAGTTTTCGTCAATGGGTGTGTCCGTGGCGTGGCGTCAGAGATCAAGTCTTCGCCATGACACAGGAAGTTGTTGTAACTTCAGTGTACATGCTCACATCTGAACCAAACTTTACGTGCTTGATAACTCTCCCACCCCGCTATGGAGGACCGATCCTGACACAGTCAGAAATAAATACAGAAATAAATAAATGCTCAATAAATAAATAAGCATCCAATTAAATACACAAAAAAATAAGTAAATAAATAAATGTAGGTAGTAATTAAATTATACAAGGAGACATAAATGTATATATTTTAATTAGTGCCTTTACTTATTCACCTTTGTTATAATTACCTTATTTGTTTATTCAACTTTATTTATTACTAATTTTTTTAATGTATTTATTTATGTGTGTGTTTTAATATTTTTGTCTGTTTTATTCTTCCTTTGTATTTATTTTCACCCATGGTATTTATTTCTGCCTGTCTTTTTAAATTTTTGTATGCATTTCTGCCTCATTATGCAAATGAGGAGGGGCTGTGTCTCAAGGGGTCATCTTCTCTGCTATTGGTGGACCAGTCAGACAGGAGAGCTCCTACTCTGCCTGCAGACATCAACGATCTTGCCCCTCACACAGTCAGATGGCTTCCTTCAGTGCGCTGAGGTGTTTAACAACTCTGAAGACAATACTACCAGCAATGTCTTCCTTCTCTTTTCACGTAGACTCCGACAGACAGTGCTTTCAGTTTGCTGCATGCATGGACACAGAACTGCGGTATAGGGAGAAGCACACGGTCAGCTGGCTGCAGCTAAATCTGGAGTGCACTCGTATTCAATTCTGTATGGTAAATTCAGTTTTAACGGAGCAGAGCGAGCTGACAGGCAGAGTTAGAGACTTTTTCTGTCCGTTTCTCTCTTTACAAAGACGCATGTTGCAGTCAGAGTCTTCTCTGAGATGCGAGCACGACATACAACACAATTTATCAAATTACACAACGGATATACAGTATGAAAATAAGATTGATTGGATTATACTCACAGGAAGTATAAAACCTCTTACATGGTCTATTAAAAGTAAAGTAACACAAAAATGTCAGGGAAATTACTTTACTTAGATTTAAGTACTGCAGTTGTACATTTGAAATACCTTCCTACCTTTCTGATAGGAAGCCTTCTTGAGGTGGTATAAAACATTTCTTCTTATATTCTGATTTGAGTTGTGGACAACTATGACCACATGAATTAAAAAAACATTTCACTGCCCAAGTCAGCTATAACACAAGTCTTGTCATCAGACTACATGCTGTACAGTATTTGTGGACAGATTTTGTCCCAGGATTTATTATGCATTTCTTCTTCTTCGTTGCATGATTTAGAATAATAAGGTGAGAAATGGGTCTATTCTGAGTTCATCCTGCACTGCAGCAGCTAATAAAGTCCATTTAATCCCAAAACGCTTTTCTTTTAGGCAGGCTGGAGCAGAAAACAACTCACCTTTCTCAAGTTGTACAGTAATGTCACATGTGTATGAAGGTGGATCAAACAAGCTAATCTTAAATGTCAAAGTAGAGAGGAGCCTAGTAGGCCTATTTATTTTCATTCATTACACAATATGAATAAGCTATGCAGACAGTTGTAAAGAAAGAACATCTTTTTCTTCTGTTCTCTACTTGTTATAGTTACACAGTATTAGGGGTGTGGGCTGTATTAAAAGTATCCACTGTTCTCCCATGCTCTAACACACAGTAACGATGAAATGTGTGCTGTTCTCACATTCTTCCTCTGTATGTACACATAAACAACAAGGCAGGGAAATATAAAAGGAATTTATTTTATTGTTTGGGTACATTATTGTTCAGTGTACATGCTCACATCTGAAACAAACTTTACGTGCTTGATAACTCTCCCACCCCGCAGACATCTACACACCAATACCGATTTATATTCATAGCGGCAAGTGCTATGTAGCTCCACGTAGGGGACACAGGAAGTGACATATAGCACCTTCATGCGGCGTCGGAACCGCGTAGGAAATTCACAGCCGCACCGGCAGAGCTCCAGAATGTGCAACTCGGCCGGCTCACGCGCGGACGCGCTTCTAGTGCGAGGGCCCGCCCAACGCTGCTTGCAGCTTTAATTATTATTTTTTTTCTGCAATGTAGGCCCAAATGACATGGCCTAAACATACTCGAAAACTCACCAAAATTTGCAAACATGTCAGAACCGGTGAAAAATTTCGTATTCTACAAGTTTCGCACATGGGCGTGGCAAAATGACTCGCTAGCGCCACCTAGAAAATTGGAAAAGATTAGCCCCTCGTTCACGTTCAACCTACATGTACGAAATTTTCTGGGGACATGTATCGTATCAAGACGCACAAAAAAGCCTCAAGAACCCATAGCCTAAAGTCAACAGGAAGTCGGCCATTTTGAATTTTATGGCCATTTTTGGATGATTTACACACTTCGTACTTTAACGAACTCCTCCTAGGGATTTAGTCGGATCGACGTCAAATTTCTGCTGTGCCTTCTAAAGGCATTGACGATGAAAAGTTGTGCTATTTGCGAGTTTTCGTCAATGGGCGTGTCCGTGGCGTCGATGATTCGCTATGAAACAGGAAGTTGTTGTAACTTCAGTGTACATGCTCACATCTCGACCAAACTATACATCTAGGATGAGAGTCCCGCCCTGAACACATGTACATGCCGACATTCACCCACAGTCATAGCGCCACCTGCTGGCAACAGAAAGTGACCTTTAACGAAGCAGCCCCCGCCGCACGTTTCACCTACGTGCACGAATTTTCTGTGGTACGTGTATCTTGTCCAGACGCACAAAAAAGTCTCTTGGAGCGATGCCCTAAAACCAACAGGAAGTCGGCCATTTTGAATTTACGTCAAATTTTGGATGATTTACACACTTCGTACTTTAACGAACTCCTCCTAGGGATTTAGTCCGACCGACCTCAAATTTGTGCTGTCCCTTCTAAAGGCATTGAAGATGAAAAGTTGTGCTATCTGCGAATTTTCGTCAATGGGCGTGTCCGTGGCGTGTCGTCAAAGATCAACTCTTCGCCATGACACGGAAGTTGTCGTAGCTTCAGTGTACATGCTCACATCTGGACCAAACTGTACATGTAGGATGAGAGTCCCGCCCTGAACACATGTACATGCTGACATTCACCCACAGTCATAGCGCCACCTGCTGGCAACAGAAAGTGACCTTTAACGAAGCAGCCCCCGCCGCACGTTTCACCTACGTGCACGAATTTTCTGTGGTACGTGTATCTTGTCCAGACGCACAAAAAAGTCTCTTGGAGCCATAGCCTAGTTGTGGATTATACTCACCTGTTACATGTGTCTATTAAATGTAAAGTAACACAAAAATGTCAGGGAAATTACTTTACTTAGATTTCAGGACCGCAGTTGTACATTTGAAATACCTTCCTACCTTTCTGATAGGAAGCCTTCTTGAGGTGGTATAAAACATTTCTTCTTATATTCTGATTTGAGTTGTGGACAACTATGACCACATGAATTAAAAAAATTAAACATTTCACTGCCCAAGTCAGCTATAACACAAGTCTTGTTCATTAGACTACATGCTGTACAGTATTTGTGGACAGATTTTGTCCCAGGATTTATTATGCATTTCTTCTTCTTCGTTGCATGGTTTAGAATAATAAGGTGAGAAATGGGTCTGTTCTGAGTTCATCCTGCACTGCAGCAGCTAATAAAGTCCATTTAATCCCAAAAACGCTTTTCTTTTAGGCAGGCTGGAGCAGAAACACAGTAACGATGAAATGTGTGCTGTTCTCACATTCTTCCTCTGTATGTACACATAAACAACAAGGCAGGGAAATATAAAAGGAATTTATTTTATTGTTTGGGTACATTATTGTTCAGTGTACATGCTCACATCTGAAACAAACTTTACGTGCTTGATAACTCTCCCACCCCGCAGACATCTACACACCAATACCGATTTATATTCATAGCGGCAAGTGCTATGTAGCTCCACATAGGGGACACAGGAAGTGACATATAGCACCTTCATGCGGCGTCGGAACCGCGTAGGAAATTCACAGCCGCACCGGCAGAGCTCCAGAATTATGCAACTCGGCCAGCTCACACGCGGACGCGCTACAAGTGCGAGGGCCCGCCCAACGCTGCTTGCAGCTTTAATGAAAACATGATTTTGATGATGATTTATTTTAAAGATTTTTAAAAAAAACAACCCATGTTTTTTATTATCAATATTTTCAAATAAAATGTTTTTTCTTACATAGAAACAAGATTTAGTTTTCAAAAAAGAAAAGGTCATCCTATAATCAGGGTTGTCTTACATTTGGACTAAAATGCTAGTTTGTTCCTTATTTCTTATAATTGCTTTCAACAATTTCATGAAATATCAATTAATTATTTATTAATCATTGAGTATGTGTGATATGTTATAATAACATGTATTAATCATTTACAAAGCTGTGTTCATTCTGTGTCCACTTTGCAGTGTTCCTCAGCACCACACTTAATGTAACTTTTAACTTAATTATTATACTTTTCAAACCACAGTTAGACACAATGTAGAGAGTGTACTAGTGTGCAATTAGGGCACATTTTACAGTTTCTGACATTCTGCACTTTCAGGTCAGAGAGGAAGGGGGATAGAAAAAAGTTCCAACAAATACTGTCATTATAAGCTGCTGGAATAAAGCTTATAATGACAGTATTTGTTGGAACTTTTTTCTGAAAATATTCTAGAGAGACATTCCAACAGTATCTTAAGCAAATATTTAATAACCCTGTTGTAGCAGTGCTTTGTTGTACTTCAGCTCTTCTCATATTGCTGATGTGCATTTACTTTGAGCACATGCTTGTATGTTTGAATCCAGATCAGTCTTTCACAGACATATCACTACAGGATTGCCAGCAAACCTTTTCCCTGAACTATTAGAGTGTCCTGACTCAAGGTAAAGTTCACATCATCTTGGTGTCTGCTGAGAAGAAAACCACGATGGTAACTTTCTAACAAAATTTTATGGTGACCTGTCAAGTAAGGAAATGGGAGTGAGTTTTTGTTGACATTTCCCAGGCACTTGCTGCTGTGTGGACGTGTTGCCAACAAGTAGTGACACCTAACAAAGCCAGACTGAAAAAAATGCCCTTCAAATAACATTTCTCCTCTGTTGACTCACGGATGCCTGCATTGTTCACTCTTTGCTTTTGGCACAAATGACTCAAGAGTACTTAGCTGGAGAAGTGCTGGAAGCTAGAGATCCACAATCAAAAACAATGACACACTTTGGAGCTTGTGAAATCTGTGGAAGCCGTGGAAGTGAAATAACATACTGTACGTTTATACTTCCATGTCTCTTGGGTACCTAGTTTATAAATGACTGTAACAGATAAGTAATATGCAGATGTCTACTTTGGGAACAAAGTGAAACCACAGAAGTCTTAGTGTTCGCTTACAGCTGTTTGTTTGATTTGACAGATAACTGTTTTATAAGCTTATGAGTAGGAATAAAAGTGAAAGATTCTATATTTATGTTTCACTTAAGTCCATATTCTAAATCTTCTCATGTCAGACGAGTCAGTAAAAATGTTTTTTCCTCATGGTGCTTGTGGACAAGAAAAAACGTGGGTACAACCACACTAACAATCGGACCAGATGTCTTATGGATAAGATAATTAGGGCCCGGGCACGAACCATGCAAGGTCCCTATTAAAACTATGAGGATTATTTAGGGCCCGAGCACGAACCGTGCGAGGTCCCTATTGAAACTGAAGAAATAATTTTATCTTTTTCTTTTTTAGGGCCCGAGCACGAATTGTGCGAGGTCCCTATTGAAACAGAAGAGATTATTAGGGCCCGAGCACGAAACGTGTGAAGTCCCTATTGAAACTGTAAAGATTATTTAGGGCCCAAGCATGAACCGTGCGAGGTCCCTATTGAAACTGAAGAGATAATTTTTTCTTTTTCTTTTTTAGGGCCCGAGCACAAACCGTGCGAATCTGTAAAGATTGTTAGGGCCCGAGCACGAACCGTGCGAGGTCCCTATTGTAATTGTAAATATTATTAGGGCCCGAACGCGACCATGCGAGGTCCTTATTGAATTTGCTAAGATATATATATATATATATTTAGGGCCCGAGCACGACCGTGCGAGGTCCCTATTGAATTTGCTCGGATTTTTTTTTTTTTTTATTTCTTTTTTTTTTTCCTGCAAAGTAGGCTCAACTGACATGGCCTAAACATACTCGAAAACTCACCAAAATTTGCAAACATGTCAGAACCGGTGAAAAATTTCGTATTCTACAAGTTTCGCAAATGGGCGTGGCAAAATGACTCGCTAGCGCCACCTAGAAAATTGGAAAAGATTAGCCCCTCGTTCACGTTCAACCTACATGTACGAAATTATCTGGGGACATGTATCATATCAAGACGCACAAAAAAGCCTCAAGAACCCATAGCCTAAAGTCAACAGGAAGTCGGCCATTTTGAATTTTACGGCCATTTTTGGATGATTTACACACTTCGTACTTTAACAAACTCCTCATAGGGATTTAGTCCGACCGACTTCAAATTTGTGCTGTGCCTTCTAAAGGCATTGAAGATGAAAAGTTGTGCTATTTGCAAGTTTTCGTCAATGGGCGTGTCCGTGGCGTGGCGTCAAAGATCAAGTCTTCCCCATGACACAGGAAGTTGTCGTAACTTCAGTGTACATGCTCACATCTGGACCAAACTGTACATGTAGGATGAGAGTCCCGCCCTGAACACATGTACATGCTGACATTCACCCACAGTCATAGCGCCACCTGCTGGCAACAGGAAGTGACTTTTAACGAAGCAGCCCCCGCCGCACGTTTCACCTACGTGCACAAATTTTCTGTGGTACGTGTATCTTGTCCAGACGCACAAAAAGTCTCTTGGAGCGATGCCCTGAAATCAACAGGAAGTCGGCCATTTTGAATTTTACGTCAAATTTTGGATGATTTACACACTTCGTACTTTAACGAACTCCTCCTAGGGATTTAGTCCGACCGACTTCAAATTTCTGCTGTGCCTTCTAAAGGCATTGAAGATGAAAAGTTGTGCTATTTGCGAGTTTTCGTCAATGGGTGTGTCCGTGGCGTGGCGTCAAAGATCAAGTCTTCGCCATGACACAGGAAGTTGTTGTAACTTCAGTGTACATATTGACATCTGAACCAAACTTTACGTGCTTGATAACTCTCCCACCCCGCTATGGAGGACCGATCCTGACACAGTCAGAAATAAATACAGAAATAAATAAGTTCTCAATAAATAAATAAGTATTCCAATTAAATACACAAAAAAATAAAGTAAATAAATAAATGTAGGTAGTAATTAAATTATACAAGGAGACATAAATGTATATATTTTAATTAGTGCCTTTACTTATTCACCTTTGTTATAATTACCTTATTTATTTATTCTCCGTTATAATCTTCAACTTTATTTATTACTAATTTTTTAAATATATTTATTTATGTGTGTGTTTTAATATTTTTGTCTGTTTTATTCTTCCTTTATTTTTCTACCTTATTTATTTTCACCCATGGTATTTATTTCTGCCTGTCCTTTTTAAATTTCTGTCTCATTATGCAAATGAGGAGGGGCTGTGTCTCAAGGGGTCATCTTCTCTGCTATTGGTGGACCAGTCAGACAGGAGAGCTCTAGGCCTACTCTGCCTGCAGACATCAACGATCTTGCCCCTCACACAGTCAGATGGCTTCCTTCAGTGCGCTGAGGTGTTTAACAACTCTGAAGACACTACCAGCCATGTCTTCCTTCTCTTTTCACGTAGACGCTCCGACAGACAGTGCTTTCAGTTTGCTGCATGCATGGACACAGAACTGTGGTATAGGGAGAAGCACACGGTCAGCTGGCTGCAGCTAAATCTGGAGTGCACTCGTATTCAATTCTGTATGGTAAATTCAGTTTTAACGGAGCAGAGCGAGCTGACAGGCAGAGTTAGAGACTTTTTCTGTCCGTTTCTCTCTTTACAAAGACGCATGTTGCAGTCAGAGTCTTCTCTGAGATGCGAGCACGACATACAACACAATTTATCAAATTACACAACGGATATACAGTATGAAAATAAGATTGATTGGATTATACTCACAGGAAGTATAAAACCTCTTACATGGGTCTATTAAAAGTAAAGTAACACAAAAATGTCAGGGAAATTACTTTACTTAGATTTAAGTACTGCAGTTTTTACATTTGAAATACCTTCTTACCTTTCTGATAGGAAGCCTTCTTGAGGTGGTATAAAACATTTCTTCTTATATTCTGATTTGAGTTGTGGACAACTATGACCACATGAATTAAAAAAATTAAACATTTCACTGCCCAAGTCAGCTAAAACACAAGTCTTGTTCATCAGACTACATGCTGTACAGTATTTGTGGACAGATTTTGTCCCAGGATTTATTATGCATTTCTTCTTCTTCGTTGCATGATTAAGAATAATAAGGTGAGAAATGGGTCTATTCTGAGTTCATCCTGCACTGCAGCAGCTAATAAAGTCCATTTAATCCCAATAACGCTTTTCTTTTAGGCAGGCTGGAGCAGAAAACAACTCACCTTTCTCAAGTTGTACAGTAATGTCACATGTGTATGAAGGTGGATCAAACAAGCTAATCTTAAATGTCAAAGTAGAGAGGAGCCTAGTAGGCCTATTTATTTTCATTCATTACACAATATGAATAAGCTATGCAGACAGTTGTAAAGAAAGAACATCTTTTTCTTCTGTTCTCTACTTGTTATACTTACACAGTATTAGGGGTGTGGGCTGTATTAAAAGTATCCACTGTTCTCCCATGCTCTTGTTGTGAACTCAACCAGACGCACTTCAAAGAAGGTCAGATGGTGTCAAAAGAGGGAGGGAAGTTTCCCTCCCCGAGAGTTGACCTTTTCACATGTAAAACCCAGAGACATCGCCTAGTGTTGGTAAGGACCGAAAGAGACTCAATCAGACAATGAATCGCTTAAGGATTGTGTATTCAGAGAGCCTTAGTGAACCTTTCTAGCCGTAAAGGTGTCACTAAAGACAGTCCACAGGACAGGAAAAGGGGCGATCTGACCCCTTCTCCCTCCAGCAGGTCACCTCCAGCCTCAATCTGACTCTTTTCTCTCCACAGAACGGCTGAGCCATAAACCACCAATTCATTCTCTGATAACCTGTGCGATAAGCCAGGAATGCAGAGAAGAAAGACCATAAAAACCCCTGTTACTCGAACCAAGCAAGGTTCCAGTATACCTGTGTTTATTCTGTTTAAATAATAACCTTGCTAAGTGAGCAGCAGTGTTAGCCTCTGAGTTTAGTAAGTAATAACCCTGTTGTTATTCTTTAGTGATGTTTGAAGACTAGCAGACCCATAGAAAGTAATCTTGAACTAGTTTTCTAACCTCTTTCTGTGTTGTCTGAAGTCATTCCTGTTACTCCCTAGTAATCACTGTCTATTCAATGCTAACTAATGCTTTAGTTAAATGTTTCATATACAATTTCTTACTAAATTATCCATGGAAACGCTCGTAGGCATCACCAGCCTCTCAGTTAAAGTGGAATGTCTACTCTTTCCTTGTGTGACCCGAGCGCCACCAAGGGGACAAGAAATGTATAACACGCAAGTGTTTAAAACTCGGCTTACACTGACAGAATTGTTAAGTAGGCCTAACTATCACCACGTAATTGCATAAACGAAATTTTACTGTCATGCTTACATCTAAATTGTCTCATGAGTTAAAACCAGTAACCAGCAAGTATACTGAGGACATGTAATCAAGCTTTGTTACGTTTTATATAACCATTATAACCTTTTTCCATAGTGTTTAGCCTTGTTTTAACTGTCTTTATCCGAATGTTTAGAACTATTTTTATAAGTATTTTTCCAAATGTCGATATTGTGGAGAGAGAGATCAAAGAGAAATACGCGCAACGTATATTTCTTTATCCCAAAAGTTAACACCTTAGCGACGTTTGGGAGACCATCCCCAACATTGACGTCACTGCCTAGCGGGATCAATAAAAAGGCCCTGCGGTCTTTTGTTCCAGCTTCTTACCTCTTCAAAACTCTTCGTTTAAACTTTCTTGAAACTAAACGTATACGTTCTCTTAACTTCCTTTACTTTTGAAATTTCGATTTTTGTTTCGTACTTAAATCTCCTTCAGACGAGCTGAGAAAGCTACAACCCTGAATTCCAAATTTCTCAGCGGGAGATTTGATTTTCTTTATTCTGTTTGGAGCTGCCTGTTAAACCTCAGCAACATTAAATAGCCTATATTCCCGAGGCCTCGCGAACCTACGGTGAATGTGTGAGTTTATTTGATTTTGTTGTTGCAACCTCATCCGACCGTTGTGAGCAACTTTGGACCAGAAACTCAGAAGCCTTCATTTATGGCCTTGAATAAATGAAATCACGGCTCTGACGACAGAACCCTGAGTGGGCCCTGCTATAGCGACACCAAACAAACTGAGATCAGAGCAAAAGCCTTGGCTGACAGCCCGTTGCTGCAAGCGCTTCCCACAAGAGGACTCCGGACCCAATCCACCGGTTTCAACCCAACTCGAAAACGCCACTGGGGTCGGGCCAGAACCGACTTCCCGAGCCAACCGGCAGTCGAGCCTCGCCACGGGACCTGCGGCAACGGTAGGCCAAAACAAACAACACTCTGTGACTCGTTGGTGTTCTATGGGCTCCATCCACAGTTAATAACCCTTAGATTAGACAAATTAAATCTGCAACCCAATTTCGGTCATTCGTTCCCTCATACTCGTAGAATTCTCTCCCTCTACAATAAACTGAAATTCAATCGAACCTTACATAGGCTACCCTGTTTTAGTACCTCCTTGTTGTCATATTAACTGTTATCCCTGTAATATCACCACATTTACCCACTATTGTACTCTCTTTTGTTAGTTAATAAATTCACTTTGAGCACAGCGATGTATGTGTGTGTGTTATTCAGAATCTAGAGTCCCTATACACAGAACTTACGCTCAGATCTGAGACTGACTGATTGACCTTACGATTTCAGAATAACAACTAATGAATTAACCGAACTCTGTATAATTCTCAGGCTATACTCAAGGACCTAAAGCCTTGGGCGGACAAGCAAATCTTTAGGTGGTGCTCCTAATTTCGAGGTATAAATTGATATTCCCGGAAATATTAATTTTCATAACTGTATTAAAATTAATATTCACGGAAATATTAATTTTCATAACTGTATTAAAAATGTACGTAGCCGAGGTCTGCTACAAATGGTGCCCCCCATGAGGCGTGTAAAAACTCTTAACTCTGATAGTACACACACATCCTTGACGCTGTGAAATTATAAATTGAAATACTGAAATTCTCCCACATATATTGGGTTTTAATACCAACAGTTAACCAATAATGAAGTCGCTCCTCAGAATGCTTTCTCTCTGCTAGATGTCTGACCTATTGCTGAAATGTGTGTGTAAAGTGGCCCTCTATTCCTTAAACTGCTTTTGAAATTTAATTCTGTGTTTATGATTCAATAATCTGTAATTGAGCTAAACTGTACCGCGTTCCAGCCGCGGAACTAATGTCTGATTGAGTAAGTTACGGTAACCGTATGAGATTGAACTACATTTAATTGTCTGCTGACGAGTAGACAAATCCGCTTTGACGAAATAAATTCTAGAACTAAGATTGTGAATTCATTGTGAATTAAGGCCGGTTATTGTTTTGGCAAAAGATTATAGCTGCGCTGCGCCAGTATAATTTGTTTGCAGCTATAAATAACGATTAGACGCGCGGAGCTGTTGATCGTTAGGCTTTTAGCAACTACTCCCGTTTCTATTTAAACTAGCTACTTAAATAGTAAACAGCTGCTTGCAGTGGAGTTATACAGCGTCCGAAACTTGACAAGGAGGCGTTCCTGCCCCGAGCCAAGCTACGCTAAAATTGAGGCTTGGATCAAGCTGAATTAAATAAACGGGAGACTATTGACAACTATTGCGTTGCCACGGCAATGATCTGCTAACTGCGTTAGCCTGAGGCTAACAGCTACTGGGTCCGAGGACCATAATCAGAGAGGAAGCCTCTCTTCTTCTGCTATATCTTGAAACGAACCGACCCACAGCGCCCCAAGTGGCAGGTCAGGTCCATTGAACGAAACAGCCCTAAGCTGCGCCACAGCTCCCCTCTGGGCTGGCGGAACAAATTACATGCTCTGCACTAAATCGATTTCTGCGTCACTAGTGGCAGAAGTGGGACTATAGAGTCTGGCGAATTACACCAGACTTTTGTGATCAAATTTGGATAACTGACTTTCAGACACATAAGCCAGTGTGTTAAGTTAATTTGGAGTGTTGCTCCCTGAGTGCAGGATAGAGCCAAAGCTCTCCTTCTTGGAATACCTACTAATTTTAAAGATCTCTTGGGTGTTGCTTTAGCAAAAGGACTGAGACAACTTTGCACCCTAACCGGGAACTACACTGAATAGTTCCAATAATTTGATGCAATCTTTTATTCAAAGTTGGCTTAGCTAATTTAGATCCAGCTATGTTGGAATAAAAGTTTATTCTCATTACTGCTGCAATATCCCTGATTTGAACTTTCCCATTTTGAAGCCTTTTCTGTAGTGCTATTTTTGATCCTTGCAGGAATAAGATAAATACAGAATAACATCTTGATTAGAATTTTGTTAACCTTTTGTTATCTGGACTGTTGGAATTCGGAAGCCCACATTAAGCTTAATCATTTGGATTGATAGCTTTCCCACTAGGCTTTCTTTAATCCCCATTCATTATAAATGTAATCTGGACTCTGACTTTTATAGCAATTGGAATTTTGATAACTTGATAATTACCAAAGGGTAATTAAGACTTTCAGTTTAATCAGTTTTGATTGTATCTTAAATTTAACCCACATTAATCAACTTGGGGTTTGTGTTAATTTGACTCTGAACTTTGATTTTAGAAACCTACTTATTTTAATCTCAAATTGTATTTTAATAATCTTTCTTTTCAATTTGGACTTTGATTTTAGAAATTTAATTAGTTTTAATCTCAGAATTTTAATATTTCCAATTTTGAACTTGATTCCGAAATTTAATTATTATTTATTTTTTTTATCTCAAACAATTCTTTTTCTCCAACTTTGACTTTGATCATTAAGGACTTTGAGCTTTGATTGCCAAACCAGTTGTAACCTTAACTGTGAGTTGATCTAGAGCATTTAACTTTAATCCCAAGTGTGATTTAATTCCATAAGTTTTCCATATTTGTTTTATTAATTTTAACGTTTTGTATTTCTTTTATTTCCTTTCAGTCCAAATTTGTTTTGTGTCCCAGTTAACCATTCAAGTCTGATTTGGAAGTCAGCTTTCTTCAACCTGACACACCTTTTGTTTTCCCCAACTAGTAAACACACTGCGGAACTAACAGACTCAGGCCTGCTGTACCAGCAAACACCTGTAGTTCACTTGATTCCCTTAAAGCAAGTTGTATAATTGAGAGTCCATAGAGTTGATTTCAACACTTCTTTTCTTCAGATCCCCACCTTTCAAAATAACTAAAGGACCGAATACACAAGTCCAGTAAACCATAGCAGCAACACCCCTTTTAATTTAAGAACATCTCCTCTGAGTTAACACACTTGCTTATTGTTGGGTTGAGACCCAAAACAAAATCCCTAACCAGAAGGTGTGATCACCTGTTTTCAACATGGCAAACCAAGGAACATCGGAAAAATCTGTGAGCAGTGGGGGAGACCCGCTGGACAACTTAGATCCAGCACTGGCAGACATGACTGATGATTTGATACCTGGCTACTCAAATGACATCCAAAACGTTGATGCTGTTGAACTTGAAACGATTCTGGCACAGCTGGTAGCAACTGCACTAGTCACTCCACTGAAAGACAAAGCCCTTGCCCAGATGCTCGGGAAAATGGCGATTGTGATGTCTGCACAATCTAAACACACACATAAACTGTTAGCACAGTCAACAGCCGCACAAAAATCTGCCCTCCAGGAGAATCGAGCCCTTAAACAACAGCTGGAAAGCACCCAACAGCTGCTCAATGAAGCGCAAGAATGCATCACTGAGTTGCAAGCTCCTCGTACCTCCCAAAGTGATGACGAGGATGACGAGGAAAAAATCTGAACTGAAGGGAAAGAACTCCCAGCTTGAACATTTACTCCATCAAAAAGAACAGGAGTTAGAAATAACTAAATCAAAACTTAACGACACAACTAATACCCTTGGCCGATCAGAGACCCTCCTTAAACAGGCAGCTGGAGAAATAAAAGACTTAAAATCACAAATCACACAAAGTCCACAGTAAACACAGAGAAGCTGAACAAAAACGCACACACGATATGCAAAAACAGCTAGGTGAGGCTAGGGACAGAATAGCACAATCACTGCGACAGCAGGAGATCAAGGAGGAGGAGTTGGCTGACGCCAGAAGAGAGTTCCAACTCTCACTTGAAATAGGCCAACATACAAACTCCTTCTTGCAGCCCCTGCCTGAAAGGGACCGCCCTCGCTCCCCTTTACCAGACTTAGAAGACTGGTCCTAACAACCACTCCCCCTAATCCCTACTGACCACATGACTGAGCCCCAGGTAAGGAGACCCCCACCGGCTCAGGTTAAAACGACTCACCTACCTCGGCCGCGTCCACCGCCCGCTACTGACCACAGTTTGAGCCCTTCTGATAGGGACCTCGACAAAATCTCTCGCCATATAACGCGTTTCCAACCTAGCGCTGGGGGCTCGAACGAAACCAACATCTATCTAAAAGACATCGACTACTACTTACGTAAATTCCCTGCTGCCACAGTAGATGATAAGATTTACCTTATCAAGGTAACCTCTAGTCGAGAGGTTAGTAGTTTCATCGAACGCCAACCTAGGTATGTCAGAGAAGATTATGACATACTCTGCCAAACGCTGGTGGAAGAATATTCTGATTTGGGATCACAGGCAGGGTTGGCAGCTGCAATTGCAGTTAAGCAAGAGCGTTCAGAGCCTCCTCAGCAATACTATCACCGTTTGCAACAAGCGTACTTCGGTACCAAAAATGAGCCTGAAATGGAGGAAGAGGTAAACTTTAAATGTCTTTTCATTCAGAATCTCCATCCTACAACTAGTCACCATTTGGGCGTCGCAGCATGCCCCCGCACCCAAACAAGTAGGCAGCTACGTGAGCTAGCCACAAAAGGGTTCGAAAAGCAGAGACATACCATGACTCGGCACTCTGAACCTCGGGGCGTCTTAAACGTCAACGTTAAGTCCCCCCATATGGAGCTGGAAGGAGCTTCGGGTGGCGAACCACCTGCCTCTGCCACCCATCCCTCACAAGCTCCCCAGCCGACTCAGGATCAGAGGCACCCACTGCCTCGCCGACCTGAACAAGGTTGGGGCCACTCGCGGCCACCCTGGGCTGATAAGAACCAGAACTACCAGAGGTCTGAGTTCCACCGACCCATGCACACGGCCAACCGCTGGGGCAATCGGCCCTTTCACGAAAGAGGGGGGAGATACAACCAGCGCGAATCCCAAAACATTTCTAGCTGGAACAGGCGATCGCAAGAAACACACGCCCAAGATTCCCCAATAAGGACAAAAAGAAAGACGACACTGAAGGTAAGTCTGACGCACCTGCACTCAGTGGGGAGGAGCTTAAAACCCTCAAACGGTGGCTCCAAACTCTGCCTAAAGATGACAACAAACGGCAAATCTCTTGACCATAGCCACTGTTAAACCTGAGTCCTCTACCCCAGAACCTACTACAAGACAACTTGAAGTAGATATGGACGACATATATCGGGGACCCGATGTAGCCAGTCCACCGCTCCAAGCCAACGTCTCAACAGAACCGGCAACTGCACCTGAACCGTCCGGTGCACCGGTGGGGGAAATAACTCCCCCTAGCGCAATCCTTGTGGTACAGTCCGATTCACAGGGAAGCCCTCACAAAGAAAATTCCCCAACCATTCAAGGCAGCCCACCTTTTCAACAGTTCTTGTGTCACCTGACTGAAAAGGGAGTGGCACGAAAATTCTTTCTGTCAATCACACTTGAGGATGAACTGATGCATGAAGCACTCCTTGACACCGCTGCAGACATTACCTTAATGTCCTATGCTCTTTTTAACAAACTGCAGGCCATGGTTCGAGCCTCTAACAGAAACCTGAAACTACAGACTTGCGCCCTTGAGGTCCAACCATATGGTCCGCAGGGACCACTCTAACAGCCATGGCATTGATTCGAATGACCATTGGCCCGATGGTACTCGTTCACCCGGTGTACGTGTCTCCTTTTAATACCATTCCCCTGCTCATCGGGAAGGATTTCCTCAACCGCTTTGAACCACTTCTTGACTTCCAGAACTTGAAAATCTGGGCACAGGTCAGACAACCTCTGCCGATCTCGCTTACTCAACCCGCCACAGCTCACTGCTGCATCCTCGAAACTGATGCCTTGCAGGCCTCCTTGTGGCCTCAAAATGAACTTCTGGCCCAGCGCGAGACCTTCTTGTGCGCATTCACTGCCCCCGAAGGGACAAATGGCGGTCACATGCAAGTGATGAATGGTGTCCAACTTGAAGACACACATATTGACAACGTGACTCTGGCCTTGTGGGCAGACAAATCAGCCATCAGCCAAGAGCTGTTTGAGGCACTTTCAAAAACCAGCCCCGATCTCCAGCTGGCCAAGAAATCTTTCCGCTTTCCTTTGGACCCTCTTCCCAATAGGGTGCTAACAGCAGTGGGTGTCTGTGCTCTAAAAGTGCGCTGGAGCAAAAGAGAGCTGACTCACTCTGTTCTAGTCATTCCGGGTCTTCCATACCACGTCTGTGTCGGCAGTGACATACTCGTCAGACTAGACGTGCAAATAGACACGGTCAACAACATCCTCTGGTCCTTAACAGGTGTCCAGAACACACCTGCCCCTGATTCCGAAAACATGATGTCTGGCCAAACCATACCTGAAGCTTGCCAGGTAGCTACTGGGTACCATGCAATGGTACCGGCAAACATGGCCAACGTATCCATACGCGTGAACATGCGTCCGGGCCAACACCTTAACCATTCGCAAGCATTCTTTCAGCCGTCTCCGCTTTTCTTTGGACTAGGGCTCTCCATCGAGGCTACACCTCTGATGGAACTAGCCGCTAGATCAACTCACCTGTTGGTGGAAAACAACAGCAACCAGGACATCCTGATCCCTAAATCCACCCCGTTGGGATGGTTGATCAGCACAGAATTTCATGATTTTGAACTCAGGATCCCAGTGATAGGGAGTATACCTCCCTTCCTGTCCCCTGATCTCTCAGAAGAAGAAGTGGTGTATACCAAACCCTCTGGGGCTATTGCTATCTTTGCCTCCCTGCCACTAAACGATGACTTTGTTTGCAGAGTCGACCTTAACCACGACAACCACATGGTTCTTGAAACAATCAGCGTCACGGCTATTAACGTGTTGCCAGAACCACAGTCGATGCCCCTCCCACAACACATGGGAAGAGGGCCCGGCGCCACTCCACATGATGCCACTGCTGAACTTGATGCAAAGTTTACAGCTCAGGTAGACCAAATCGTGGCGGAAGCCAACGCTTTGCATACTGATGAAGAACGCACAAAACTCCGCGACCTCTTGTTCAAATACAAAGCGTCCTTTGCCAAAGATTCCCTTGACTGTGGTCTAACCACACTCCATTCGGTGCGCATTCCACTCCTCGGACGCACCACCAACTTTTGTACGTCAGTACAAAATACCACTCGCATCTTACAAACCCGTTCAGGAAATCATAGACGACCTGCTAGAGAAAGGGATCATCCGACCCTGTAACAGCACTTACTCGGCTCCACTCTGGCCGGTGGTGAAACCAAACGGCAAATGGCGACTGACCATTGACTACCGCCGGTTAAACCAACAGGTTCCCCTGTCCAGGTGGCCCATGACTCAGTTGGGCCAAGAGCTCCCTAAAGTCAGGGATGCCAATACTTTTCGTCAATGGACGTTGCTTCTGGATTCTGGACTATTCCAGTCCATGTCGCAGACCAACACAAATTGGCTTTCACCTTTGCAAATAAGCAATACACCTTCACCAGGTGCCCGTTTGGCTACGCCAACTCACCTGCTGAATTCAACATCTTCCTCAACAAGGCGTGTCCCGATGCCGCTAGTCGAGGTACCCTCATATATGTCGATGACATCTTGATGAGGAGTTCCACTCTGGACTCCCACTTGCTGAAATAGATCACGTGCTCGGACAGCTAACCGCCGCCGGCGCAAAGATCTCACTCTCCAAATGTCAATGGTGTAAAACCAAAGTCAACTACGTCGGCCTCCTCGTAGGCTCCGCTGGTGTAGAGCCACAAGCAAGTCGCGTACAGGGCATCTCCAATATCAAAGCCCCTGCAACGTGTCAGAACTCCGCAGCTTTCTGGGAGTCTGCAATTATTCCCGACAGTTCATTGAAAATTACGCAGACCTAGCCAGACCGCTAACAAATTTGCTCAGGAAAGATGTCCCCTTCACCTGGGACAAACCACAGGAGCACGCCATGCAGGCGCTAAAGGAGAAACTTGGTACAGCTCCCTGTCTAGCTTACCCCGACTGCTCCAAAGAATTTCACTTGGAAGTGGGGTTTTCTGCCCACTGCTTGAGCGCTGGCTTGTACCAACTGCATGACATGGACAAACGAGTCGTTGCATATGCCAGCAAAACACTGCTTGCCCCAGAACTGAAATACACCGACTGCGAAAAGGCACTTCTAGCCACGGTGTGGGCCGTCAAAAACTTTTCCAACTATCTCGGTGGTCAGAAGGTAATCATTGAAACCCATCACCACCCGGTGACTTTCCTTAATAGCCAACGCATTAGGGATGGGGTAGTCACCAATGCCCGCGTCGCCTCCTGGTTGATGGCTCTTCAGAATTTCGACATAGAGGTGTTATGCACAAAATAGGAAATCACCTTTGGGCACAGAGCTAGCAGCCTGCCGGCGCTGCTCTGACGATGCCCCTCACATGCCGCGGTACTTTACAACCCCCAGGACACACGCCACCACTACTTCGATGATAACGTCTGCAAAGGCATGATCACGGCATATGTGGACGGCTGTTCCTTTCACCACGAGACACATGTCCGTGCTGGCGTGGGCGTGGCATGGATCCACGATACCCCTACGGACCCGCCGGTTCCACTTGGGATCTCAGTCATCCCAATACGCTGAAATAGCGGGCGTCCTGATCACACTTGAAATGGCAGTTGCACACAACGTCAAAACTCTTGTGCTGTGCACCGACTCCAACTATGCACGCCTCAGTTTCTCTTGTCACCTACCAACATGGCAACACAACGGTTTCCTGACATCAGGACGGAAACCGGTCAAACACAAAGAGCTATTCATAGCTTGCGAATACCTAGTAAACACACATGACTTGCGGGTTTACTGGAAGAAAGTTAGGGGCCACTCCCGAGTCCCTGGCCAGGACAAAGACCTGAACGATTTGGCAGACGCATTAGCCAAACAAGGTGCCATCGACGGCACACCCTGGCAGTTCCAGGCAGACTCATGCCCAAACCCGCCCGCCCTACAGTCTGCGCGGTCACCAGGTCTCAAGCGGTCCATGCGCCTCAGACAACTGCCCCTCATCCAACTACGGTCTCCGTAGCTCCTGCCTTCACAAACTCGGATTTGGTCGCTCTGCAGGCTCAGGATCCTGCCATTCACAAAATGGTACTCTACCTTACTGAATTGGAAACTCCCACACCGTCGATGACCTTGCTTCCACGCCCGGTCTCAATGATCTCTACCGCGTACGCCGGTCTCTCCGCCTCGTCAAGGGCCTCCTTGTGTATGTCTCTGAGGCCCTCACTTCACCTGCGTTCGTGGTACCTCAGAGCCATAGGGGGGTTATGCTAATACACGCCCATGACTCGCCATGCGCGGGCCACAAAGGCACCAACGCAACACATCACGCACTCAAACAGGTAGCGTATTGGCCACACATGCGAAAAGATGTAGCAGACTACATCAAAGGCTGCCTGGTATGCTGCCAATTCCAACCTGCAACACCGCTTCACAGAGCCCCGTTACAACGGAAAGGCATCTCTTTCCCCTGGTCAGACCTACAGATCGACTGGGTGGGGCCTCTAACCAAATCAGCCAGAGGAAATAAATATTTCCTCACAGTCACTTGCGCATTCACCAAGTGGGTGGAGGGCTTACCGGCGCCTAACGATACGGCCCAAACCACCGCATACTTGCTAATGAATCACATCTTTTCACGATTTGGCCTCCCTGTCGCGTCGACTCAGACAGAGGCACGCATTCACAGCTGAGGTCATGCGACAGCTGTGGCAGCTGCTCGGTGTGGAAGCCAACTTCCACATCAGCCACCACCCTCAGTCCTCTGGCCAAGTGGAGCGAGCAAACCGAACAGTGGTCAACATATTAAAGAAATATGTGACTGCTAATCACAAGGACTGGGATGTAAAACTGCCCCTGGTACTGATGGCAATCAGAGCGACACCCCACACAACAGGGATCTCTCCCTTCGAAATGATGACAGGCAGACAAATGACTCTCCCATTGCATCTGCTCTACCAGCCAGGCGAAGCTAGCATCGCCACCGCATATACGACACACCAGTATATGACCGATCTAAGTAAACACCTCAGGGACACGTTCGCCTTTGCCCAACAACTTGAACAAAAGTGCAGAAGGGAGAAAAGCCTACTACGACCAAAAGGCGTCCCCATGAGCTCCAAGTGGGAGACAAGGTGTGGTATTTCAATTTCGCCCCACTAGCGCAAAGGGACAGCCAGAATGTAGGAAGGCGTGCTCGTAAGTTGTTCCCCCACTGGACAGGCCTCATGTGGTCACAGACAAACTCTCACCAGTCGTGTACCAAATCAGAGTACAAAAGGGTCACAAGGAACCCACCTTCAAATGGGTTCACCGCAACCAAATCAAGCCACACCAAAACCCCATGGGACACGTCGGGGACGCCAGCGTCCATTTGAATTAATAATTAATCAGTAACGAGAGCGGTAGTGGTTAAAGAAAGAGATTCTTGTGCGTGCCAGGTTAAAACCTAAGATTGAGAAGCCAGGTATCTCTTACTCGGGCTACCATTAACAGCTCTAACCACTGCCAAGGGTTCCTCTGCGAGGAGTCCACCCACCACTCAGGTACGAGTGGGGGGGTTGTCTAATCAAACTTCGAAACACACAGATTCCCAGAATTCACGATCTCGTAGCTGACCTCGAGCTCTCATACGGGCCAAATAAAGGAAAGGGGGGAAACTCCAGCCAATAGAACCAGTGAAACCATTAAGACTGACCTGTACTATACATTCAAAATGGCCCTAACCGCGTGCGTTCTTTCCAAACAGATGACGTTTTTGCTTGTTCTGCTGACACTCAACCTGGCAATCACCACCATCCATCCTGGGATTGTGGAGCCAGGGCCGAATTCTGGGGTGGTACTTAAAGGACAGCCTGGGCTGTTGATTACCAATTGCCGCCTGCACACACAGAAAGTGTTTGTAAAACTGAGCCCTAAGGAGGTATGTAAGAAAAACCTCCCAACCTCTGCCAAAGAGGCCTCCTTCTACACCAGCCGCTGGTCCAGAGTGGTCGCAGAACACGCGGAAGCAGATATAACACACGTGTTGCGGCAACTGCAAAAGTTCACCCTAACCCAATCAGAACTAGGGGGTACAATCACCGATCCAAGCGGTTCATCGGAGGGCTGCTCACTGCAGCTGCCGCCGTTGGAACCCTTTTCAGTATAGGACTTTCCTCAGTCAACGCCGTTAGTCTAAACACAATCAGGCGCCACGTCAGCGAACTAGAGTCTGAACTCCCAGAGATCAGGAAGCAAGTTTACTACCAGCAGCGGCAAGTAGAAACTCTAGGAAAGACCTTAAGGACACCATTCTAGTCGTTAACACCCACAGTGAAGCTCTAAACAGAACCCTGCTAGCAGTAAACGATCTCATCCTGGCAGTCAGGGCAGATTATGCCCACACACTATTGGTCAGCATGCTAATGGCAGATATGTTGCGAGAGACTAGCTCCTCCGTGGATCAACTGGCCATGGGAAAGATCCCACCTTACTTAGTGCCGTCTCTCTAGTGCAGGACCTACTAGCGGCCGCCACTAGAGACACTATTACCCCACTCCAAACACACTTGGCTTACACGCTGGGTAGTGCCGTGCCCATCCACGTTGACCCGGAAGAAAGGGAAGTAGCCTTCCTCGTCAATCTTCCCATAATTAACTCGGAAAACATCTATAGACTCAAGGATGTGGTAAACGTGGGGCTCTGGCAAGGTAATACACACGTTAAAGTGGAGACACCTGCTGTCGTTGCCTACCATGACAGCGACCCTGAACTACACCTAGCTCCAAATTTACATATGTGCACCCTCACCAGAGAAATCCACTATCTGTGTCCCAGTAAGCCGTTCCTTCGCAACAACACGGATGGGATCTGCGGCCTCAAACCCATGGCGGAACACGCCCGGTGTCCCACAACACTCACACACCGGGCCCAAGTCACTAAGACTCAGGCCGAAATAATTGGGAACCGCTGGCTAGTAAACCCCCGCTAGAACGCCACCCTGACCTACGACCTGCATGACACCGCCACTCGCATCCAACTACCCGACCAAACCATGTGGGTAGACGTACCAGAGAATGCCATTCTACACATAGAAGAGGTAGCCCTCTATCATTTGAACCCAGAGCAATATGAGAGCGAGATTGAAGTACCTGACTTCTTTGGTACCCGCTCTCTAGAGTTAAACCCTGACACTATCACTCAGATACAATACAAAGGAGCCCAAACAATTGATGTGACCCCTATTGATGACATGCTCCGTGAAATTGCCACCACAAATTACACCCTTAGTCAACCCCTAGCCCACTCATGGTCCGGGCCCGACTCAATCTTAGCCACCACCATCATTCTAGGTTACTTGTTCATTTTTGGGTTGGCTTTCTTCTATATCAAGCGTACCCAGGCTCTGCAAGGCAAACTAGACAAATGCACCCGGGGAGTGGCCGCCCTAGTAGGTAACAGGGCCTCTAAACGAAGACCAGCTGCAGATCTAGAAATGGTGGAGGAGGACCGTGAATACAGCAGACCAGAAAACATAATGGCCCCTGCTATTCTAGAATTAGTATACTAATAGAGCCACTCAACACTTAGCGACTCTAGAAGGACACCAACCTGATCCCAGACGTTGTTGTGTTTTGCCACCTGTTCTCCCCTGCTTGATCCCTTCTAACTCACCAGCATCTGACCAACACCTGATCAACACCGGACCAGCATCTGACCAACACCTGATCAACACCGGACCAGCACCTGCGCTGGTTGCTCCTCATCTTCGACCCGGTGTTCCCTATCAGAGCGAATACCGGCTCGAAAGGGGGGACTGTTGTGAACTCAACCAGACGCACTTCAAAGAAGGTCAGATGGTGTCAAAAGAGGGAGGGAAGTTTCCCTCCCCGAGAGTTGACCTTTTCACATGTAAAACCCAGAGACATCGCCTAGTGTTGGTAAGGACCGAAAGAGACTCAATCAGACAATGAATCGCTTAAGGATTGTGTATTCAGAGAGCCTTAGTGAACCTTTCTAGCCGTAAAGGTGTCACTAAAGACAGTCCACAGGACAGGAAAAGGGGCGATCTGACCCCTCTCCCTCCAGCAGGTCACCTCCAGCCTCAACTGACTCTTTTCTCTCCACAGAACGGCTGAGCCATAAACCACCATTCATTCTCTGATAACCTGTGCGATAAGCCAGGAATGCAGAGAAGAAGACCATAAAAACCCCTGTTACTCGAACCAAGCAAGGTTCCAGTATACTGTGTTTATTCTGTTTAAATAATAACCTTGCTAAGTGAGCAGCAGTGTTAGCCTCTGAGTTTAGTAAGTAATAACCCTGTTGTTATCCTTTAGTGATGTTTGAAGACTAGCAGACCCATAAGAAAGTAATCTTGAACTAGTTTTCTAACCTCATTCTGTGTTGTCTTAAGTCATTCCTGTTACTCCCTAGTAATCACTGTCTATTCAATGCTAACTAATGCTTTAGTTAAATGTTTCATATACAATTTCTTACTAAATTATCCATGGAAACGCTCGTAGGCATCACCAGCCTCTCAGTTAAAGTGGAATGTCTACTCTTTCTTGTGTGACCCGAGCGCCACCAAGGGGACAAGAAAGGTATAACACGCAAGTGTTTAAAACTCGGTTACACTGACAGAATTGTTAAGTAGGCCTAACTATCACCACGTAATTGCATAAACGAAATTTACTGTCATGCTTACATCTAAATTGTCTCATGAGTTAAAACCAGTAACCAGCAAGTATACTGAGGACATGTAATCAAGCTTTGTTACGTTTTATATAACCATTATAACCTTTTTCCATAGTGTTTAGCCTTGTTTTAACTGTCTTTATCCGAATGTTTAGAACTAAGTATTTTTCCAAATGTCGATATTGTGGAGAGAGATCAAAGAGAAATACGCGCAACGTATATTTCTTTATCCCAAAAGTTAACACCTTACGTTTGGGAACCATCCCCAAAATTGACGTCACTACCTAGCGGATCAATAAAAAGGCCCTGTCTTTTGTTCCAGCTTCTTACCTCTTCAAAACTCTTCGTTTAAACTTTCTTGAAACTAAACGTATACGTTCTCTTAACTTCCTTTACTTTTGAAATTCCGATTTTTGTTTCGTACTTAAATCTCCTTCAGACGAGCTGAGAAAGCTACGACCCTGAATTCCAAATTTCTCAGCGGGAGATTTGATTTTCTTTATTCTGTTTGGAGCTGCCTGTTTAACCTCAGCAACATTAAATAGCCTATATTCCCGAGGCCTCGCGAACCTACGGTGAATGTGTGAGTTTATTTGATTTTGTTGTTGCAACCTCATCCGACCGTTGTGAGCAACTTTGGACCAGAAACTCAGAAGCCTTCATTTATGGCCTTGAATAAATGAAATACGGCTCTGACGACAGAACCCTGAGTGGGCCCTATAGCGACACCAAACGAACTGAGATCAGAGCAAAAGCCTTGGCTGACAGCCCGTTGCTGCAAGCGCTTCCCACAAGAGGACTCCGGACCCAATCCACCGGTTTCAACCCAACTCGAAAACGCCACTGGGGTCGGGCCAGAACCGACTTCCCGAGCAACCGGCAGTCGAGCCTCGCCACGGGACCTGCGGCAACGGTAGGCCAAAACAAACAACACTCTGTGACTCGTTGGTGTCTATGGGCTCCATCCACAGTTAATAACCCTTAGATTAGACAAATAAATCTGCAACCCAATTTCGTCATTCGTTCCCTCATACTCGTAGAATTCTCTCCCTCTACAATAAACTGAAATTCAATCGAACCTTACATAGGCTACCCTGTTTTAGTACCTCCTTGTTGTCATATTAACTGTTATCCCTGTAATATCACCACATTTACCCACTATTGTACTCTCTTTTGTTAGTTAATAAATTCACTTTGAGCACAGCGATGTATGTGTGTGTGTTATTCAGAATCTAGAGTCCCTATAACAGAACTTACGCTCAGATCTGAGACTGACTGATGACCTTACGATTTCAGAATAACAACTAATGAATTAACCGAACTCGGTATAATTCTCAGGCTATACTCAAGGACCTA